>NC_056526.1:108736343-108803838 GCF_019175285.1 Sceloporus undulatus
AAAGGTTATAACCAACACTTTGTACTGTGCCCGGAAACTAATAGGCAATCAGTGAAGAGATTTGTGAAGAGAAGGACACCAGGGTTTTTAGTTTGTTTTAACTATATTTTATGTTTTGATATTGTGTTTTTAATCTGTCATATTTTTAATACTTTTATAAGGAGGGGAGGGATTATAATGTTTTTAATTTTATATTTTACTCTGTTATAATCACTGTTGTCAACCGCCCGGATTGGTTCGCCACAGGGCGGTATACAAATAATAATAATAATAATAATAATAATTATTATTATTATTATTTTAAGTTGGGTGTTATTCGGTCACTCTTAGTTTTCCTGGCGACCAGCCTGTCTGCCATATTTTGCACTAGTTGAAGTTTCCGGACTAGGCACAAGGGCAGCCCCATGTAGAGCGCATTACAGAAATCAAGTCGTGAAGTTACTAGTGAATGTACAACAGTTTCTAGGTCCTCTTCTTCCAGGAAAGGGCGCAGCTGGCGTATTAGCTGAAGCTGATAACAGGCGCTCCTGATACCACTGCATTCGCCTGGTTTGTCATGTGAACCGATGAATCTAGGAGCACCCCCAGACTGTGAACACAGTCCTTTGTGGAGAGCGTGACCCCATCTAGGACTGGAGATTGCAACAGGTGATTTTTCTGCCTCATCAGGAAGAACATCTTGACAGTAAGAGCTGCTCACCAGTAGAACACACTCTCTGGGAGTGCAGTAAAGTCTTCTTTGGAGGTTTTTAAACAGTGGCTGGATGGCCGTCTGTCTAAAACAATCATTCGAAAGGGTGAGGCAGAAGGTTGATTGTGTTTGAAGTTGTATTCTTTTGTAATGATTATAAGTCTTAACACTGTGTGTTACCCCAGATACCTTTGAAGAATATAACAACTAGCCTGTAAATTATAATATATAAGTATGTTAAATAACTATAAGCATCCTAGGACATCTTGATTAAAGGTAAAGGTTTCCGCTTTGAAGGGATTGTCAAGTTGTGTCTGATTGTAGGGAGCCAGCATTGTCAGAGATGACTCTATGGTTATGTGGCCATCATGGCTAAATGCTGAGGTGCATGGAAAGCTGTTATCTTCCCACCAAAGTAGTACCTATTCATCTACTTGCACTTTTATATGCTTTTGTACTGCTAGGTTGGCAGAAGCTGGGCCTAATAATGGGAGCTCACTCTGTCGTGAGGCACTTGGGTTTCAAACTGCTAATCTGCCAACCTTGCGATTGTCAGAGTCGGCATCTTAACCGCTGAGCCACCGTATCCCTGTTAGGAATTTTGGTAGGAGTCTGGAAATGGGTTCATTACTTTCACTACCTACTATAACAAAATCCACAAAAGAGTAATATCTTCATTGGCCAATCGAAATGCACAAAATACATCAGGCACGTTTTGAAATCTTCACTGGCTTCTTAATCAGACAAAAGATGTTTAAATATCATACAGGAAAAAAGTGATAATGTTAAGACCCACAGACCTACATTTTGTATCAGATGTTGTTTCTGTTGCAGTTCGGTAATTCACTTTGGAGGGATCTTGATGGAGATAGAGGCCAGTCCCCTTCTTGGCCATTAGAGGACTGGGACAAAGGACAGTAAAATTTGATCTCTATTATCAGTAACAAAGTAACTTCTCTTGGGATCCAGGTTTTCTGTGTCCTTGCCTACTAGTTCACTTCCAGGCTCAGTTCAAAGTGATAGCAATTGAAGTTCTAAATAGATTTGAGCCCAGGTTACCTTATGGACCACTTTTCATCATGTGATCCTTTGGCTGAGAAACAGCTCATAGGAACAAATGAAAAATGATGTATCATTGCAGAACTCCCTGTCCCAAAGGATCCCTTGGGCTTTAATGAATTGCTGCCACTTTTGTCAGGCCTTTAAGCCGATTGTTGTTGTTGTTGCGTGCCTCACCTGACTTATGGTGATCCAAGATTTTTTTTAAAATGTATCAATACATTCTAAGACAAAACATGACAACAAACAGTACACTAAAACAACAATAATAAAGACAATAACCAAGATAAGGCCCTGAAAATTATAGATAAAAGGTATATTCAGGGATCCTGAAAGACATATTTCCATAAAAATTTAGCTAAAATTGAGGGATGTCTAGATACTAGATCTTGCTGGATATATTCAATAAATGGGTGCCAAATCTTATGAAAGGTCAATCCAGAGTGTAAGCCTCTTGCTCTGTTATTATCTGCCATTTTCTCCATTAACCACAAGTCCCAGAGTCTAGTCCACCATCCTACAATATTCAACTTGCTAGTTTTCCAGTTCTTGGCTATCTCAAGCCTGGCAACAGTCATTCACAGTTTAAGTGAGCCATCATAACCCTAAGATCCATTTCCTGGTCATTTGCTGGTCACTTGGCCCATTGGTGCCAAGTTAAAACAACACAAGCCATCTGTAATTTTATGTGAAGTTAACCATAACTTGGAACTTCAACACATTGAACCACATTTGTCATTTTAATGTTCATTTCTACAATTCGGAGAGATCCTCTTGAAGGTCTTCATAATCTATTTTGTATTCATTATCCTGCATAATCTGGTATTGTCTGCAAACTTGGCCAACTCCGTGCTCACCTTTAATTCCCAATCATTAATGAACAAGTGAGAGGCTTTGTTTCCACTGGAACCTGGTCATTTGTTATTTTTGCATGTGTGTTATGATGAACCCCAGAACTTAACTATTCAACATTAGCAAAACAACAAATATGAACATAATTCCTCATTCTCCAGACTCCCTGCCGAAAAATGTAGGTTGAACCAAAATACCTATGCATTGTATTTCTCAGTTAGGTACCAAGAGTTAATTACTCTTCTCTACATTTCATTTCTGTCATTTTATCACACCATCACCATCCAGCTGTCTAACTGATTCCTTACCCTGAACAGTTTAGAGCTTCAAGATAGTTTTATTGTTGCTCTCAATGGCCTAAATCAAAGTGATACTTATGCTTTTACAGCCCTTCCCTCTGAAGTCCTGTTGAGTGTCAAAACCTGCTCCAGGGAGTTTTCTGACTGCCTGTTAATTGGCTTATTATGTTCATATTTGTTGTTTTGCTAATATTCATTATACACAGTCCTGATACCTACAAAATATTAAGATTTTAATGATGGAAGGAAGTAATAACAGCCTCAGATTTAACTAGCTAGCCATGCTAGCATAGTTTGGAACCCAGTAGTACCTTCCATGATCTGTGATATACATTCTATGTCAGTTTATACTATCATTTTTTCTCTAAGTAACCTACACATGGACTGATTTGACCCTCTTGACTGTTCCTTTCAACTACCTTTTTATCAGTCCCCTCATTTTTTTTTAAGAAGAGATGTTTCTTTTGAAATCAGTTGTTATAGTTGGACTTCCTTGTCATGGCTCACTAACATATAAACTGTGTTTGACAGAAAAAACAAGGTGGTAAAATATCAACAAATTTGGGAGAAATTACAAAACAAGAAAGATTTGTTTAGGGTTTTATGTTTTGTGGACGAAGCAAAGAGTGACTCTGATGTAAAGCCAAGATATTTATTTAAAACTGAGATTTTGAACAGCAAGCAACATATCCCTTTGCAGGTCTCATGAAAGCAATAAATCTATCTCTTCATTTTTTTAAAAACAAGGTTTTCTGAAATGCTGAAAGGTGTAGTCAAGCAAAAGCCTGCATTCTACACCCTTCCTTTGCTTAGCCGGAGGAATTATACCCCGATCTCTTTCCTGATGCAAAATGTTAACCTTTGCCAAGTACATTATACAGTAATTAAAAGCAGGCCCAGATCCTTTATCAATCAAGAATTCAAAAGATATTATAGAGGACAGATGCTATTTCAAGCTAAGATGAAAGCTTTGCATTATCGTGGTCACAATTTATGCACTCTACGGTTCTGTAAGCAGAGTTAACACAAGGAGGTTTCTTCTTTGCTTTTCTGAAATTGTGGACTTGTTTGAAAAAGGAGAACTTGTTCCCTGCTTGCAATTAGTAGGTGAAAAGCCAGCAAAAGAATTTCACCAGTGCATGGCTCTTTGAAAAGGGACCTTACATGTGCACTCAATAGGCTGAAAGTGAATTGAAGCATCCCCCAGAGAGGACAAAGAGTAGCTGCCATTGAAAAATGATCATTATTTCTCCAGAGACTGAATTGCTTTTAAATGTTATTTAAAATTGAATGACAAATAGGAAGCAGTGGTCAGAAATCCAGATTTTTCTTTAGGAGAAGAAAAACAAGCAATTTAGGCTTTGTGACCTTTTAATTTAAGCCAAAAATAATGGAAGGACAGAAGAATATTCTTCACCTGGAGAAGGCAATAAAAACAAACATGAGTTTAAAAGGTGTTGTTCGGTCAAATACCATACTTTAAAAAATGGGGGGAAATTCCTTGTTTTTATTATGAAACATTTAATTTATATAAAAATATGGAAAGCTAATCTTGAGAAGACCTCCATTTAATTACCAGCTCTTCATCTGTTAGCAGAAGTGTGTATTTCTTCCCCTCTATTTTTGTCACTGGTTTTTATTTTATTTTGAAATGAAGTTTAAAAATAGAGGCAACACCCCCCCCCCCCCAAGAGAGAAAAAATAACATGTGTAAGAATGCAATAAGACCATGAAAGGAACAGACTCGCTGACTTTAATTCCCGGCATATGATGGATATACTTGTGAGCCAGATGGTGTAAAACTGTGTAAGAGGAAGTTCTGTGTATAATAAGGTGTGTTATATCTAAATTATATAGCTTAGATAAGATGTGTTTGTGTCTGTATTCCATTTACATTGTACTCTTGTTTTTGATCTTCAAGCAGAAGACAATTGCAGTAGTCATAAAGCAAGTGTGTGTGTGTATAGAAGAATCCCTTATTCTATTGTGAATCACATCTGTAGTGAGTTGGTAAAAGAAAAATATATTACAGTCTGCCCTCCATATCCATGGACTTGACATCTGCAGATTTGAGCATCCGCAGATGGCAAGCCGGTGTGGAGGGGAGGCAGAGGAGGTGAGGACTACAAGGAGAGGGAAGGGAAGAGGCTGGCGTCTGGGGGGAGAGGCAAAGGCTTCAGAGGTGGCATTGGGCTGGAAGGGAAGGGAAGGAAAGAGATTCCAAAGAGGAGGAAATGCTGGGCTGGAAGCGAAGGGGAAGCTAGAGGATGGCATTCAAAGGGAAGGCTGTGGACACATATTCAAACCTCATAGGATTGGATCTGGGTGCATGCACCATTGGAAATAGTGCAGGCCGCCCCTCTGCGGATATTTGAGGTTGCAGATCTCAGATCCACAAGTTAGGAGAGGCAACTGTAAATATAATAAAAAAATTATAGTAGTAGTTTAATGTCTGTGCTTTTCTGACAGACGTCCTGTTCACTTTGTCTTTTGGATCATAGATATTCCTAGACATAATTTCAGCCAATGATTCACAGAGGCTTGTCCTTCCAATGGACCTGTCTGTTATCAGTGACAATTCTTTTTGCCATTCATGATCCTTCCATTGTTCAAATGCTCTGAATAATGTCTAAATGCAACCTATTTTCACTAGGTAAAGCAAAAAATGCTGCTACTTCTTCCTCTTACAGTTTTACCATAAGTTTTCAGTTACAAGGCTTTCCTGGGACCATATTGCTGCATCCACCTGCATGGCCCACAGGCTGGCATAGATAGCTCAAATTTGGGAATGGTACTTGCAGAGCAATTTGCTCCAGATGACTCACTGTGGTACTTATTATTATAATATTCAAGGTCCATATCACTTAACTGTCCTTGCTTGACAGCTCCCCCTTGTGAGATTTTGAAGTGCCATTATCCTCATTTTCCAACAACGCAGTCATAAGTAGTTTTTTGTTCTTTTTTTGCTAAAGGTCATACAAGAAGATTGCTAGCAAAGCAGGTAATTGGAAATTTGTTCACTATATCCCCAGGCTGAAAATTTAGCTATTAGTCCCTTCCTCTACCTGTCAGTTTACTCTATTGCAGGGAGGTCTGAAACCAGTGCCTTTTCTCCCATAGATATTTATGCATTTAGATGTATTGCCAATGAATTGAGAGTGCAATTCATGCACATCTACAGAAACGACCCACTGAATTTAGTTGAACTTTACTTCCAGGTTTGTGTGTACAGGATGAGTATCCTCTTATCTGAAATATTTGGGTCCAGAGGTTTTTCAGATTTGGGATCTTCCCCCCCCCCCCATTTCTTGGGATATTAGCATGTAAATAATCAGATATCTTGGGGATGAGACACAAATCTAAACATGACATTCATTTATGTTTTAAATATACCTTATACACATAGCCTGAAGGTCATTTTGTGCATGAAACAAAGTTTATGTACACTTAACAATCAGAAAGCAAAGGTTTCTCAGCCAACTATGAAAAAGTTTTGGATTTTGGGACATTTCAGATTTTGGATGTTTGAATAAGTGATATCGAACTTGTATATGGTTGTCCCCTTAATCACAAAAATATAACTGAATCACGGTTGATCCTTATAATTATTATTGTTGTTTTTATCAATTCATTTATATTGTACTCTCGTCCCAATATCGGGATTCAATGTGGCTTAAAAATTAAAACAAACATAGCAGACACAAACACTCATAAATAAATAAAAAACATATTAGCAGAATATGATTAAATTACTTATTACCCATATAATTAAAATCAGTTAATATAAATCCATTAAAATTGAAATTTACGTAGATATTATGCCCTCAATAGCAAGCATAACCGTGCATCATGTTAATAGTTAAAACAGACATTACAACTAAAACTATTGCAAAATAGTTGGCTTCTTTATTCAAAACATTTATATCATACCTTTGGTCAACAATTTAACCACAGAGTTCAAAATATTAAGAAAGGAAAATATTTTCAGTATTGCTTTTTTGTATAAAAGTAATACTGAACATATTTTCTTATCCTAATATTTTTAATTCTGTGGCTAATAGTTTTGTTTCAACTATGTTTTGGTTTTTTTAATGTAAAACTTTATGAAACAATTTTATCGATTACATCTACTTAGAGGTAAACTCTACTGATTCCAATGGGATTCTTTCCAGCTGCAAGATCAGAAATTTCTTTCCCATTCCTTTAATCCTATATAGTGTTGTCCTGCATGCTACAGAGGGTCCCTTAATCCTGTGGAACAGATTTTTAGAATGCATTGGTGCTACAAAAAGAAGGGAGGATTGTCTTCCTTCCACCTGCATTGCTGGCAGAAGTTGAAAATCCATCACAGTTGCATTATTGGTTCCTGGTCTAGAACTGTAGCCTTACTTGTGTTGTTTTTGTTTATTTGTTTGCTTGTTTGATATACTGCCTAGGAAACTTGGATTAAAAATAGCATATAAGTGTTTTATGAGAGCCAACATAGTGTAGTCATTTGAGTGTTGGACTATGGAGATTGACACACAGGCCTTATTCCATGTTTTCCCCAATGGGATCCACATGTGTTTAACTGTCAATAACAGATCTTATCACATTCTCCTGACACCAGGCATATACAACCCGTATTGCAGCCCATATGCCACCCAGGCTTATCCTATGGCTTTTCAAGGATGGGATAATCTCCTATGACTTTGGAGGCCATGGCTCATTTCCCGGCAACTTACACACTCTCAGCCTAAGGGGAAGACAATGGCAAACATCCTCTGAACAAATCTGGATGAAAAAAACAAAATACACAGAGAGAGACACACACACATGACAGGTGTGTCTAAAGGTTGCCATAAGTTGGAAACAACTTGAAGGCACAAAAAAACAAAAAGATTTTGAATAAGGAAGCCATTTTATAATAATTTTAGCCACAGTCAGCCATTAAAGGATCATTTTATGACTCTAAAAAGAGATACGCTACAGACAGTATTCTGCTGCCTGCTTCTTTTGTGGGTTATACTTGCAAAGTGAGGTTTTCATATCAGAGATGGAAAATGTGGCTTCTGTACCCTAGTATTGTCTTTAAGTGCCTCATAACTGCAATTAAGGATCTGCTCTTTCAGTTCATATGTATACATACCCATCCATCTGAATCCCAGATGCTTCAGAAGAATGCTAGCTTAGAGCCATGTTCTAGAAGATGGGGTGAGGAAAGTTTGGCTCTCCAGCTGTTTTGTACTACAACCCCCATAATCCCTTCCCATCAGCAATCTCTTTCAGTTTCTGGGAACTGAAGTCCAGGACATCTGGAGGGTCAAAGGTTCTCTAGCCCTGTGGGGGAAAATACAACTTCTATGATATACATGTTTTATGATAACTATCGCTTCTGGTTCATTACCACACAGCTGTCCATGAACCTGTGAACTACAGAGGGGGAAATTATAGGGGCCTTTACCTCTAGAGACAATGCAGCCAAAGAACCACTAAGATTAATTCTAGCTGGAGTCTTTCACCTTCAGAAAAATATCCATCACTTCTCTCAAGCTCACCAAGTTGAGTGACAACATGCTTAATGTTTTGTAACGAGAGGCTAATTTTTCAAAAATTATATTTGGTGCATGAGGTCAAAGCAGCACAGTAATGTCAATGAAAATGCCACAGTGGTGACATCACATCCAGAGCACTAAAGATTACCTCCTACCGATATCCCCAAGGCAGAGACTGAAGAAAGACATAGGTAGATTTAGTGCAGTGTTCATGTTACAGAATACAACCATATGTCAGAAATTCAGAACATTGTCTATGGAGAGATGTTGCTCATGGAGCATTGCAGCTTCATTTGACGGACAACATGTAAATAATTATGTTTCACATTTTTTTATACACACTCTGCTAAAGTATAACCTCTGAAGAGCAAAAAAGAGATTCCCACCTAAATCTGTATCACTTAAACAGGCATAGTTTTTTTAAAAATAGTCTTACAGGCATATGTTACCTAGAAACAGCATATGAGAGAAAGAATGTAATTGAATGTAATTGTGTTAAGCTTATTGTTTATCTCAAAAAATTACTTGTGGCCATAGAGCTGCAAACAATTTATGAAATGCATGTATATTGCAAGTACCTTAGGGTAGAAAAAACTATTCTATCCCCCCTCCACTCATACGCATACATACTTGACCTAGGGATTACATTCAAAAATTGGGGTCAAATGTACACCAGCTGAGTTAATTTATAAAAGCCTTGTTTGTCAGAAGGGGGGGAAGGAAAAAAGAGAGAGAAAACCCCAAGAAACCAATAAAGAGGGGGGAAGCCCATCTTGGAAAAATCCCAGAGCTTTTACAATAGCTTCAGGTGTAAACAACAGCTGCTAAAGCAAGATAAAACATCACTTCTATGGCTCAGAATGACCATGAATGCAACTTAAATGGGAAATGGAATAAACACATTTTAGATCATTTCAGCCTCAGTTCAAAACTCCCGTGTGAAGTCTCTTAAGGAATCTACACTGTAATGGATTTTACTTGCCATTATTCATGTTCCCAAAGATATTCTCTGACAGCTGTTCTCATAGCCTCTTGCAGTCAGTCAAAACAAAGAATGCTACTAAAAACTGATAGAAATTTGTACACAGAGACAGACAGACAGAGAGAGAGAGAAGAAGGCAAGGCACACAGAAAAAGAGACATAGATCCACATGCATTGCTTATTTGACACTGAAATTTTCCCCTATTCAATAAGTAGAGAAATTGTCCCATTTATTTGCATGGGAAAAGAAATTTTTCTGACCTTCCAGAAAAAAAAATGTAGAAGCAGGGAGGACCACCAAAGACCTCCATTGCTTCATCTTACTGGAAGAGCTTAGATTTGTAGAGCTCAAAGTAATGGAAATCTTTGGTCTGTTACAGACTGCCAAAATAAAGCTGCTTCGGGTCTCTTTGGAGGTATGCTGTTTAAATGATTCATGGGTCCTAAGAGTCCGGAGGTCACGCCAAAGCCACACTCCATTCCTAAGCACTGGAGTGCAGCTTTGGCAGTCTGTAACAGGCCATAGTTCCACACAATCCTATTCCCACCAGAGCTAGGCCTCTGCCTACAAAGAGGCTTGTAGCCTTACAGGAATGGAGACATATTGGATTGCAAAAGAGGAGTCCTTGTTGATATGCAAATGGACTTTAAATTTCCTGGACTTTGCCCAATTGCCACATGTCCAGAAGAGGAGGGGGCAGCTTGCTAAAGATACCCTCCCCATACCATCTAGAAACAACAAAATGCAGGGATCTTACTAACATTTCTATTTTTTCTCCTGTTTGGTATGTAACATCTTGCTTGATGAAGAAGTTAATGGAGCTTCAGAAGCTTGCAACAAGTGTATGGTGCATTTCAGTTGGCCAATAAAGATATCACTGTTTGGTGGATTTCTATTTCCACCCCAGAATTCTATTTAGTAGATCTAGGCTGGATGAAAGTGACTGCCTCAAAGTCTTCCAGTTGTTTGTAGGGTTACACTCTATCAACCCACACTGTGTCTCTCTTTGCTGTGCAAATCCATCACACATAGTCAGAGAAATAGCTTGAAAAGAAATAGCCACTAGCCAGAGTTCGGAAAAATTAGTTTGACTACAACTCCCTAAACAACTTAAAAGGCCTTAAAAAGGGTGAAGTATTATCTTATAGTAACTTTTTAAAACTGCTTTTTAAGTCACTAAAATTATTTTGATATTGTTAATAATTTCATTCTAATTTAATGTAAAATGGAGAATTTGTATGTTTTTTTAATATATTACAATAATTCTAATTTGTAAGCCATCTTGAGTCCTATATTTGGGGAAAAGTTGGGCTATAAATAAAAGTAAATAATAATAATAATAATAATCCCTAGCTAGATCCTAAAATCACCCCCTGTTGGCTAAAGGATTCCAGGAGCTCTACTCCTAAAGGTAACATTTCCAAGCTATATGAGATGAACAAACTGTGATTTGTTTCTGGTCCATATCATTTTCACATGTCCAGCCTAAATATTAATTCATCTTTATTATGTATTAGCTTACCATTAATTTATTAATTTATGAGACACACAAGAATTCACTTTGAAATATATATTTAAGGATTTTCTTCTAAATGTATTTCGAATGAGGGTTTTTTTTTTTTTTTGTTTTTTTTTGCCGGTCCACTTTTTTTCTCAATGTATTTGGGTACAGAGGTTTTGTAAGATCTATTTTAAAACATCCATCAAGCATGAGAACTGACGGATAACTACACTTGAAGCAAACAATGACTGCAGGTTGAAAACTGGTTCATACTGGAGTTTGCAAATGTCAAATTTATTAAGAATCCCTCTCATCATAAGACTATTCCAACAACCATGGACTACCCTTAAAACCAAATTGTTTGGTTATTTGCCCAAACACAAGATTTTTCAGCCATCCAATCCCCTTGAAAACACACATTTTTTCCACTGACTAAGGAACTATTCCAGTTACAATGAAGTTTGATATTATCCTCCTGCCAATAAGAAATAAGTAATAGACTTTTATTCTTTCAATGAAACCTTTGCTTTAGTTGACAATAGGGTTAAACATTGACAAAATAATTCTATCCATAATTCCAAATAAAAGGTAACAGGACATGGGAGCTCCCTAGCTATGTCTCTGTTTGACTCTCTCTCTTTCCCTCTCTTTTGTTAATTAAATTGTATTGCATTCCATCCACTAAGTTCTTGCACATGTATCAACAAGTAATCAAATGTGCTCTATCTGAAACATCTCAATATTTTATATGTTAGGCCAGAAGCTCAGAATTATTCGTGTACTCATGCTGACATCATCTTTGTTTATTTTAGAACTTGATTTGGCCTTTAGGCATATATACTTTGAGATCAGCTTATGAATGGTGAAGCTTAATCCTGAAATGCAAATTGTAGAAGCCATCCTTCCTGCAAGGCAAAAAGAAATGCATATGTTTTGAGTTTCTCCCTATGTGACGTGATATCCAGGAACAGCCACTGATCATTGTGCCTTTGGAGAGATTGATGCATGAGTGACTTTCAAGTATACAGTGGTACCTCGGGATACGAAATACCCAGGTTACGAAATTTTCGGGATACGAAAAAATCCCATAGGGAATCATTGTTCCGGGTTACGAATGTTTTTTCGGGTTACGAAAAAACTTTTGGTGCTTTTTTCGGCTTTTTCGCACGGAATCGCGGCTTTTCCCCATTAGCGCCTATGGCAATTCGGCTTACGAAGGCTTTTCGGGTTACGAACGGTGCCACGGAACGAATTAATTTCGTAACCCGAGGCACCACTGTATATTTCCTGGTAATATTTACGATGGGAGAAGGGCTACACATGATCTTGGACCACTGTTTTTAAGTACTCAGCTAATAATAGCTATAATCTATGCTAGCGATTTTCAACCTTTGGTCTTCCAGATGTGTTGAACTCCCAGCAGTCAATAGTGTCACTGCGGGGAGGAGGGTGTGTGGACCACATGGGTGACATCCCAGAAGAGGGGTGACACCCGGCTGAGTGCCCCCCACACCTCCCTATCCCAAGATACATGTGACAGGGAGGGAGAGTCCCAGGGCACCTTTTCCTCCCTGCTTGGCAAGGCTTTACTTGCATGTAGCCATGCCAGGCAAAGAGAAAGGACTGCCCTGGGCCTCTCCCTCGCTCCTTTACACAAGTGTAAAGACCTGCTGGGAAGGGAGGTGACACCCTGGTGCAGTACACCACTGCCAGCAGTCATGCTGCCTCGGACTTTGGAGAGCTGAAGTTCAAAACATCTGGAAGCCTGAAGACTGAGAACTGCTGAGCTATGATGTAATAAATTATATATATATATATATATATATATATATATATATATATATATATATATAGTATATGCCAATGTCATAGTTCTTAAAAGAATATGCATTTTTAGATGTAGAATGGGGTGTAACTGCAGTATAATATCCATTATCACTGACTATCTGTTATTCAGAATGGCTAAAAAATATTGGAGTCCAGCAGCATCTGGTTCACCACTGAAATAATCTGGAGTAGCATGGACTGCAGAGATGTACCCATTTCTCTTTTTAAAATGTTAAAATTGATATTAAATTTTAATTTATATTAAAATTGACAGTTTCCTCTTTCAGCGCAAGTCTTTATACTTTATAACTCAAATGTTAGGTTTAAACTTCTGCTTAGTTTTTTAATATCAGCATTTAGCTCAGTATTTTCTTTAAAAAATGAGTTTTACACTGAGATAGGTTTATAATGTATTATGCTCTTGTACCACCATGAGAATTTGTGCTGTCCATATTCACTTTGCATTCAGTGTTTGAAAATGCTGTTTTAGTTGTTTCAAAGCTGGATTTTAAGACTTCTTTTTTGAGTTTTTTAAAATATATATTAATGTTTTTTTATTTTAAAATGTTTTTAATCTTTGTATTGATTTTTATTAGTTCATTGTCACAAGAGCTCCTGTGGGCTGGGATGCAATAAAGAAATTCTTAAAATAAATAATAAATGTGTCCACTATTTAAAAAAAATAAAAGCATTCTCAGCAGGCTCCTTTGATCCAAATCCCAATTTAAATTACCCCTTGCTGGAGTCAGATAAGGCCCAAGAATGGATTGATATGCTTTTGTTTGGTTGGTTAAATAAGGCATATATATATATATATATATATATATATATATATATATATATATGGGGAAGCTATCAGAAGTATACTGTACATGGAACAGGTTGGCCTTCCACTAATGTTTCATATATACGTTTTCAAGGAAATAAGCCCCAGAACAAAACATATGAATGTGAAAAACTAGAAGCAGTGTGGAAAGTACTCACTGCATTACACTGAGTGTTACGGAACACATAGATATTCATTGCAGTTCCTGAAACAAGTAATTGACCCCAGAGAAGCTGGAGAAGACAGACAATATTTGGGGCTAGCTCATTCACAGAGGTGATAACCACATCTTATTGCTAGGATGAGAGCTCTTCTGCTTTCAGGGATAAGTAACTGTTGTCTAAATGTAAGCAGTACCTAAGGTCTGATACAAGGTGTACATATTACTAAGCTACTTGGAAATGATTGCAACAGTGTTTTCAAATTCAATTTATCAACAAGTGGACAGTTACTAAGAATTCCAGTTTGGACTTGCAAAATGAGATTGGTAAATAGGAAGTATTTGACTAAGTCAAGAAGGTCAAAACTTCCCAGAACAGCATGAAACTTTTTAAAATCACAGTAAGAGAAGATAAGCTAGAACAGTGCTTCTCAGACATGTTTGGGCTTCATTTCACAAAACCCCACACCGCTGGCTAAGCTGGGACTTCTGGTCCCATCTGTATGTATTTTGTGTGCGGCTGATCAAGAAAATGATCACAAAATCTAAGAGGATGGGCTTCAGGTCTCCATTCGGTCCCTGCTTCCATGCAGCTTCCGTTGTTCCAACTTGGTTTAATTTCAAGTATGTAACCCTTCATGATTTGAGACAAAAATGTTGTTTGAGTGAACCATTTCATTTGAACAGACTTTGAATCCTGTCATCTCATCAGTAGAAATGTTACATTTCTTCAACTCATCATCATTAGCCATATGGATAATTACAGTAACCCCTGGCAATCTTGGCATACCAAGAAACAGACTAAGGCTAATTTGGTTTTGGCATCCTCTGTGGGAGGCAGACATGATAGACAGAGTTCAGCATCAAATGAACAGCAAATGAAGCTGAGGTTTCTCCCTATTAAACACTATGATGGCATGTCCTCAATCACGATGAAACAAATTGATTTCCAAATGTCTCCACAATGAATCTGTATAAATACACACTGAGCACTCCATGTTTGGTGGTTAATCAGAAGTAGGTTTTTTGATCCCAGTGTTGCTTCTCTGAAACATAGCAAATAACAAACCTGTCATATGAACCCGTAGCATGAACGGTAAAGCCGCAAGGCTGTTCCATATGTTTCTACCATACCCCAGAGATAGTTGTGATGAATGGCTTTTTATAGTATTATTGAAGCCAGACGTCATTTTGTCAAATCCAGTACAGACATTTTAGATTTTCTTTTGTGCAAGCGATATCAATTAAGCTCCTTATGTTCTTCATCATCTGTAATTTTATCAGAACTCATTGTATTTTCCAAGTTACTCCATAGTTTGTGCCCACAAATCCTACTGTAGACAATAACCAAGAAAATGCAGTTCCTAATTCCAACACTTTTAAGAGGCTCATTTAGTTCATAATTTGAACCAGCAAGTGGATATGCATATAATATTACTGCTAAGCTGTTTGACACATGATGCCATAACTTAAAATAGCTGAGAATGTTAGAAGATATCAGTTTTCTGTCAGAAAGACTTGAACTAAGCACCATCACAGGGAATGTTTTGCTGTCACAAAAGAAATCAACATGGCATATTGTCACTTAGTAATGTTTCAAACTTCAATATATGTGGTGTATCTTTATCACATTTTAACTTTCCTTGTCTCCAGCCATTAGTAGGCAAGGAATTGGAATGGAGTTTGGGAAATTTCTGGGTAAGGTGAATAACATTGTGCCTCACGTGTAGAATTCAGGGCTGCTAGTTCTTTTCCTTTCTTTTAACTTACCAGGACAAGACCTGGGAAATAATTTTGTTGGAAGTGAGTTTCTTGAAAGGGAGTTATTTTTTACCAGAGATATCAGCGTTTAAGAGGCTTTGGTACATTCTTGGTGAAATAAAATAAACAGTACCATATTTATATATTTATATTTAAGAAACATGAATGGACAACAAAGGATGCAACTGAAAAAATATACAAAAACATTATTTTGTCAATGCAGAAAGATAAAAAATGTGTACCGAAATCCACCTTGAAATATACACTGGAAAACTATGTATCACAATTGCACAAATTTCCATAAAATAATATTTTAAAAATCACAACGATACAAATAAAGGATGGATTAAGAATGGAGGTGGGGTTTGGAGAACTGCAAGACAAGCCACTTTGACTCATGGTGGACCATAACCCAAATAGGGAACCAAGACTATGGGCCACTGTGGTGTTGGATTTCTTTCATGTCTTCAGTGGAACTTAATGAGTTCATAAAGAGACCTGGTAAGTTTTATAACTTTTTAAAGAAAAACTAAGTAATAGGAATATATTTTTGTCTCTTGACTTTCTAGCAACTACACTGAAAATGTAATCTTAAAAATATTTTTAAACACTAAACAAATCCTACCATGGCATTTTCTCCCCAATGTTGGCTGGTCTAGTAGTGCAAGGCATTACCAGAGGAGAAAGACATATGCAAAACAGGCTATTATTTTGATGGCAGGCAAATATAAATCAGGTCAAACTATCAGTCTTTTGTTATATCCACCCTATGAGGAGTGCGGTGGCTCAAGTGGTTAAGACGCTGACTCTGTTGATTGCAAGACTGGCAGATTGGCAGATCGAAACCCGGGTGCTGCATAAAGGGGTTGAGCTCCCATCACTAGTCCCAGCTTCTGCCATCCTAGCAGGTCAAAAGCATGCAAATGCAACTAGATAAATAAGTAACACTCCAGTGGGAAGGTAAACGGCATTCTGTGCAATCATGCTGGCCACATGATCACAGAGTAGTTTCTGACAACGCTGGCTCTTTGGCTTAGTAACAGAGATGAGCACCACCCCCTTCTGTTGGACACAACTTGTCAACCTTGTCAGCGGGGAATACCTTTGCCTTTATATCCACATCCAAGTGTGGACAAACAATTTTATTTCTGCAGCATGGCAAGTCTCTTTCTCACTCATTGTTGTCTTCTCTGGCAGTGGCTCTCCAAGTTTACACGAAGGATAGTTATTAAGCTTCCTTGGTGATGCCCTGGGTGAACCTGGTACCATATGCATGCAAATATATGTTTGAACACTAAAATAGTGCCTCCTTTTTGTCCAATAATGGGATTGTGTTCCCATTATGTCCAATAATGGGATCATCTGTTTGGGCCCAAAGTGAGGCTATTGTACTTTGGTCATATCATGAGATGACATGACTCATTAAAAATGACAATAACATGTTGGTGAAATGGTAAATTGTTGGTAAAATGGGAGTAGGAAGAGCACATTGCAGGTAGATAGATTCAGTTGAGGAACACTTTGCAAGTCTACAGAGCTATATAAATAAAGCACAACAACAACAACAACAACAACAACAACAACAACAACAACAACATAGAGACTTGAGTTTGAAGGATCTGAGCAGGGTTGTGTTTGAGGTCAAAGCTGACTCAACAGCAGTTAACAACTTCTAAACCTGCTTCAAGAGTCACACATTACTGGACTGGGATGCACATTATATCAGAATCATTATTCACTCTTTTGGAGACTGTGTAATAAGCAAAACCTCCCTGTTGTGCATGTAGCTCACTTTAATTCTGTGGAGATTTATCCATATAGCCAATCATTTCTAAAGATGATGGTAACATAAATTAGTTAATCACAATTTTTTCTACCCTTAAAACTATTGATCAAATCTTATAGTCAGTTGGGGGATAGGAAGATAATGTAATAGAAAATAGAAAATATTATTGACTACCTGTTCCTGACAGCAAAGCCCAAAGAGGGAGGGGAGGTAGAGAAACAGCCAGTTACACTCCAAGAGGTTTGAATTTTGTCCCCTAACTGACTGTAGTATAACCTAAAAAATTAAGAGGCTTTGGGGAATGAAGGTTGCTCTCTCCTAGATCTTCTCCAATTTGTATCCTGAGGTTCTACTGTAATTCCCATTGTTCTTCCAGCTATGAAAACTGAGAAAAGGCAAATAAAATCCCCACACCTGCATTGCTGAATTGAGCTGTCTTTTTGTGTGAAATAAGGGGGAGGACAGACAGCAGCTGTAAAGCTGGAAGCCTTCTCTTCAATTACACAATAAATTAAAGGAAATGCCAAAAAGGGGAGGCAGCTAGCACAATTCAGGAGGCACACTTGAGACAAGACAATTCAACAATAAAGACGTTAGGCTCACATCTAAAGCAGGGGGGAAGTTAACACCTAGGGAGAAGGAAGGAAGTCTTCAGATTCATTCCGCCCACCATTACTTATTCCTTCAAATTGCAGGTTTTGTGTTAAAAGGCATTTTTAAAACAGCCTTAGCTCATCTCAGACAAGGTGGGGCAACGATTACAGGAGCTGAAGAAGTGATTAAAGAAACATCAGTGTAGTGTAATTTTTCAGACTCTTATATATAACTGGAAATATTATTCTGATCTGACATACTGGGGGTTAAGTGTAGTTCTTACACATTTATTATGCCAGGCTTTAGGTGTTCCTAATGCTTTGGATTGCTTGTCTGATATGAACTATGTAGATTTAACACAAACAAAAAAGTCAATGGATTTTTGAAACCCAAGCTGATAAGAAGGGCAACCTTTGAGGATGGTTGGACTACAATGTCTTGGATTCTCCAGTCAGCATGACTACTGGCCACACTGATCAGAACATTTTGGGAGGTTGTAATACAGAAATCCACTTCCAAATACCTGTTTTGGATTCTTCATGTTGTTTCCTGTAGCCCAGATGGACAGAAAAGGTTTAGCAAATGCTCATTGTTCATTGCTCCCTCCCTAACTCTCCCCTTCATTTTAATAAAAGGTGCCAGAGCTTCCTCCTCTACTCTCTTCCTCAGAATTGTATTACTGACCTCCAAACCATGACCACCCCCTGTTGAGCTTTTTTATCTCATGTGTAGCTTCCTTGGTTAATCATTCAAGAGGCCTCATTACTTCTATAATAAGATTTCCCCTTTCCAGTGCCCTCATAGATGTCTATAGTGACAGGCATTGACTTCCTGTGAGCTCTTTCATGCCCATCCCTCTCTTCTTGCACTGATTTTCTTTTCTTTTTTTTTTAAAAAAAGAAGGTTGTTCTATGTGTATATGAGCTCCAGCATAACAGTAAGAAAGGCCTGGGGTGAAAGATACAAAAGGAAAATGGCGCTAAACTGTGTGTGCCATTACTGAAAGCAAGGCTCAGATGTTAGACAGATGAAACAGAATATAGGAATGAGCCAACCAATGCCATAGCAAAATGGAAGGTAGGACATTCAGTCATCCCTACTAAGCAAATATTTCATTGAATTTACTTCATGCCCCATCTTTTATCTTTTATCCCAGGAGTTCATGGTGGCATGCCATCTTCTCTTTCTGTTTTGTCATCTCACAACAATGCTGTGCACCAAGTTAGCATGAGAGCCATGGTTACATAGAGAGCTTCATGGCCAAGTGAAGATTTGAATTCCTCTATTGCAGTGCCCTAAGTAACAGTCAGGGTGACCCATCCTGTACCTTTTTCTTCATGGTATTTCCCAACCACCCCTCAATCCTTTGATGTCTGTTGGTGAAAGAGTCTTCAGATTTCTTCTATGACTAATGTAACCTCTAACCAAGCTCACAGGAGACAGAGAAGTTTATCGCACCGGGTTCTCGGCCCGGCCCAGCAGGAAACGGAAATGAGTGGGGGACGGATTTTACCGCACACACCCGTCCCTCACTCGTTCTGTTCCCCCTCTCTTCCCTGCCCCTTCCGTTCCAGAGGGGACACTTTTTGAGAACTGTTCAGAATAGTTCTCAAAAATTCTCCTCTGGAACGGATTAAGAATGGAAGAGAGGGGGAACAGAACGAATGAGGGACGGATGCGTGCGGTAAAATCCGTCCCCCACTCGTTCCGCACTCATCCCTACTCCTTCCGTTCCGTTCTCAGAACGCGTAGAAGGAACGCAGAGCGATAAAGTTCAGACTGTCCTTGCTACTTTTGTTACAGTGGCAAACATCAAGCTCATAGAAGACTGCAGCATGTAATTACAGTGCTGCAGAAATATTGGCCAGAGATACTGGAGGGAGGAGGAGGATTGTAGTGAACTTAATATCTGATCTGCAGCTTGCTTGGTCCATTTGTCTTTATCTAATCCTTAGCTCCTCGTTGTTTATTCCTCCATTTACACTGCAGAGACTCCTGTGGAAGGCCATTATAAAGTATACTCCTTGTCTGAATTTTCAGAATAGACTTAAATGGGATACTCATATTGTCTACCTGCCAACACCTGAATTTCATCTGCAAAACTAAACAGCACTGATTGACTCTGGTGGGCACTTAGTCATTTTTTGAACTTACTGTGACTTCTTGCATGAACAAGGTTTTGACACACAGAGACCCTAAATTCAGAACACTCACTCACTCTACCATAACTGCTCTTTTGTTGGACTTTTTGCCCCCAAGCTAATGAACAGGGTATCTGTTTCCTATTTCTTGACACTGGAGTCATTCTCACCATCTGACACACATCATAAGGTTTATGCATGTGCATTAGACAGAGTCACACTTCTCAGATCCCAGGCTCAATGATCACAGTGTGCACTATGTCATCCCTAAAATACAGCTGAATCAGCAACACTTCCGCCGAAGGAAGCTAATCAAAGGATTTTTATTCTTGGAAACAAGAAAATACACACAGGATGGAGATGCTGTCTATCGTGAAAACTAATCTTTACAATGTTATGAAAGGTAATTTCCCTTATAATTATGTAATCCTTGTTGGACAGAAGACTACAGTGGTGTCTGTATTTATGACTGTAAACCAAAGAATTTAGAGCATTTTGAGCAATATACAGTATGTTTTCAAATTCTGACTGACTTTAGGGATAGAAAATCTTGTCATCTACTGCTTGGATGGGTTTAAGCAGGCCATTAAAAAAATCCCACTCTGCTCTATAACTTTTTGATAAACCACTCTGACCTCTTTCTTTTTGCTGAGATAGAGGTGAACTGGATGGATGTAATTTCCATTCCAAGAGCTCAAATAGTAATAAGGTTTTGTAACATTTATAACTTTTTGAAAGATAAATTCATACACGTCTCATCAACAGGCTGCAAAGGCCCAATGAAGACTTTGGCAGTGTGGAGGCAGGTGTGACCAGTTCAGTGATCACTTGTTTCTACAACATCCTAGCTCTGTGAAACTAATATTAGGCCAAGGTTTAACCCAAGGTGAGAACTGAATTTATTGCATATTAACAGATAATAGCCAACTTGTGGTTCCACAGTGCTGTTGGACTGAAATTCACATCAGCCCTGGCCAACATATGGTGAGTGATGAGTGTTTTCAGGCAAGAACATGTGGAGGCCCATAAATTGCCTCCTCTGTATTTAGGAAGGTTCTATGGCAAAATTATTTGGCTTTGGGAGAGTGTCTCATTCCTCATTTTGTATTGGGATAATACAAAAAGATTTATGTCTACTTTGAAATGCTTAACAAAGTGAAAGGCAGGAGATTAAAGTGCTGTGCAGACCAGCAGGAAAAATTGGCCTGGGGACGGAGTTGGGGTATAGCGTCCATATGATGCATACCCCAGTTCTGCCCCCAGGCCAGTATGATACCGCGTGGTGCACCACATGGCATGAGGCATCACAGTGCTCCTCTGGTGCTGTGTCTGCATGATGCAGTGCCAAAGCACTTCCCTAACTCCATACATTTCTTCATAAATTCATTAGCAAGAATTTGAGAGTGTGAAAAAAATCATGTGGGACAAAATTACAGATTTTTGCCCATTTAGTAAGAAGCTTTTGAGTGTTTAGCTGTTTAGACACAATATTATTTTAGAAAATAGCAATGACTTAACCAACTACAGGTGAAAATTATTATTTTCCCCCTCAAATAAAAATTCCTCAGGAAATTTTTCTTCAGTCCCCAAATTTCTATAATTGCCCAGACTGAAAAACTCAAAATGGATCGCACCTAAAAATCCTACTTTCTATGTCTGCATTCCCTTGGTAACTTTTCCTAACCCCCACCCACCCAAGACGTTTAAGCTATTTCAATGCTAGATATTTTGGGAATGAAGGGTGTGTGTGAAAGAATTCTTTGGAGGGGCAAAGTCTTCCCCTGCACCATCCAGAAACACCTCTCCCTGGGCTTAATGTGGCCATAAAAATTGGGAATCTTGCCTGCAGTGGTCTGAAATAAACCCCATGGAATGGCATGCCACTGCTGAGAAGAGAAGTATTTAGCTTGTTTCTCAGAAGCGGCAGCCTTTCCTCCTTTTTTTTCCCTTTAAAAGCCATAATTGCACAATGTTAATGAATTACCAAAATGCATTCCATGACATGAAAAATATTCAAACCATCTAGGGAAGTAAAAAGAAGAAGAATAATTTTTATTTATTTATAAAAAAAATAAAATACCTCACTAGGGAAAATAGAGTGCTAGAAAAAATGTTTTGCTGAATTTCCCATTGAGCAAAACCACACATACATGTGTGAGGTTAATCTCAGATAGCTGACAAGTGAATCCAAAGTGCAATGGGTGAAAGGAACAGTGTGTGATAAAATTTGTCACTGACCTGTTATCGATTCGCAATTATGTGGTCATGTGAAAAGAAGCATTGTTGTTTCAGTAGTTTAAAAGTATGCAATTATATTGGGAGAGAAGATTTGTTCAATAATCTCCTACGTCTCTTAATCTTATCCTATCACCTATGACTTCCCATTCCTCTCTTGTTCCTTCTGAAGTTATCTACAAGCTTCATAGTAGTGTGTGTGTTTGTGTGTGCAGGGGGAGAGATAAATCTTCCCAATAACAAGTATTTTGAGATAGCTTGATCATGAATGCACAATTAAGACCCTTCTTCTTTATAAATTACCACCTCCTAATGAAGATAAAAACAGACAGAACACAGTGCCTCCAATTTTGGTGTCCACTTGGCAGGTTTAGCTATGGGTGCTGTCATGATGTGAGCCAGCACTTCAAAAATTATTACTTCATCTCTGATGCTAGCAAGCTTCTCATAGCATAACTATTTGAATTGCAAACTTGCCATTAATTACAATACTGTCAAGCATTGCAAATGCTGAAAATCAGAAACAGAAATGTTTTGAAAAACAGAAAACTAAAGCAACAGAAATAATAATCTCTATTATGATCATTTATAGATAGTGCCCACCAAGAAGTAAAATGGAAAAATACAAAAGTTCCATAACTATCCATTGATTCTTCTAAGCCTTACTATTTTCTTCAATATAAGTGCAATGGAATGAAGCATGACCAATGTATGCTACTTATAAAAATGTATTGGGAATGTAGAAAAGAAAGAAATATTCCCAATGGGAGGCTCAGTAATTCCCAGTCACAGCCCAGCACATAGCATTTATTTAATTCAGAAGCCAAAACAAATAAATCAGGAGTCAGATTGTCAATTGTTATAAATCTGTAACAGCTTAATCCCAAACTGTGTCACCATGTTTAAAGCTGCTCTTTGTGTTTAATGTTTTTCTACTTATACATAGCTCTACCCATTGCTACAAAACATTCTATGTTTTTCTGTGCTGGCAAAACATCCATGTTCATTTCCAGAAAACGGTCTGCACTGAAAATATACAGATTTGTCTTGGGAATTATTTACTCTGCACACAGAGTAGGTAGCATGTAGCCATTTGAGAGAACTGGACTACACTTTCCAAAATAGATGATGGGAATATTAGTTCAACAGCATTGGGAAGGCTACAAATGCCCTACCAGTGCTTTAGATTATGGAAATGGCAGATATGCTTGCAGCACTTTTTTAAAAAAAGAAATCTTATTTAAATCTTATCTTGTTCTCCTTGCGAAGAAAGCATTGATCAACAGATCTCTATTACAGATATCTAAAAATAACAGAAGAGCAAGGTTTATGGTTCTTCTGGGATACTTTGCTGGGATGAAACTTGGATGAACAGTTTTACCATGGCTTTGTTTCTTCCTGGAGGGGCAAACCCAGAAGTGGTGCTTGGGAATTCCTGTTTGACTCCTTGGCCATTGGCCTGTGGGGTCCCTCAGCTCTGTGTCCCATGGTATCTAACTTATACAAGAAACTGCTGAGAGAGATTATTTGGAATTTGGGGGTCTGGTACAATTGGAAGGAGGATGGCATCCAACTGTATTTCTCCTTTTCACAACAATTCAAGGAAGTTATTTTGATTAGTACCTATAATTGGTAATGGATCGTATGAGGGTGAAAAAATTGAAATTTAATCTAGACAAGATGGAGATGCTACTGGACCCTTAAAAGGCAGTTCATGGAATAGGGATTCAGACTGTGCTGAATAAGGTTACACTCCTTCTGAAGATGCAGGTTTGCTGTTTGGCTCTGCTCCTAGATGTAAACCTGAGTCTGGAAGCTCTGGTTTTAGTGGCAACCAGAAGTAAATTTACAAAGTTAAGGCTTGTGAGTCAATTGCACCTGTTCTTGAGATATTGGATCTGGCCACAGTGACATATGTCCAGTTGAATTTTGCCATCAGCACTGAGCATGAAGAAACAGAATGGTTCCCAATCTGAAAAGGCAAGGCTGCATACTATCACCCTGTTTTTTCAACTTGCACGTAGAAAACATCATACACACAGCAGGCTTAGAGGCAGGAGGAGTGAAGATTGGAAGAAGGAACATCAACAGCCTAAGATATACAGACAACACAATACTATTAGAAGAAATCAACAAAAACCTGGAGCAATTATTGAAAAGGGTCAAGGAGGAAAGTGGCAAAGTAGGATCGATGCTGAACATTTAGAAAACAAAAATAATGACCACAGAAGAACTGCAAAAGTTCAACCTGGATAACAAGGAAATTGAAATATTCAAAAACTTCCCATACCTTAGTTCTAACATTAATCTGAATAGTGACTGCAGTCAAAAAATTAGAAGGCTAGGAATGGGAAGGGCAGCTATGAAAAAACTGGACAAGATCCTAAAGAATAAATATATAACTCTAAACACTAAAGTGAGGATTATCCAAACCATTGAATGCCCCATCAGCATGTATGAATGTGAGAGCTGAAAAGTGAAGAAAGCCGAAAGAAAGAAAATAAACTCTTGAGATGTGATGCTGGAGAAGAGTGCTGAGGATACCATAGACAGCCAAGAAAACAAACAAACGTCTTCTGGGCCAGAACAAGCCTAAATTCTCCCTGGAAGCCAGGATTACTAAACTGAGTCTGCCATATTTTGGCTACATCATGAGAAGGCATGGATCATTAAAAAAGACAATAATGTTAAGAAAGGTAGAGAGCTGTAGAAAGAGAGGAAGACTATAGACCAGATGGATGGGCTCAGTTAGAGAGGACACATGCCTGACCCTACAGGACCTGAGCAGAGAGGCTGAGGACAGGGAATTTTGGAGAAGTCTCATCCATAGGGTTGCCATGAGTCAAGGTCAATTTAAGGGCAGTAAGAACAATAATAACAATGCGCTATACATGGAGCTGTCTTTGAAGAGTGTTCAGAAACTTCAGCTGGTCCAAAGAGTTTGGTATCTCAGGTTGGCTACAGGAAGCCCATAACTCCTTTATTACAACAGCTCCACTGGCTGCTAGTCCATTTTCGGTCACAATTCACAGTGCTAGTTTTGATCTCTAAAGGCTTACACAGCTCATGTCTAAGTTATTTGAAGGTCTGTATTTTCCTTTATGAACTTCTCTGTGTTTTGAGGTTTGTGAGGATATCCTTCTCTTCATCTCACCAATCTCACAGGTACATCTCATGGGAACGCAGAAAATGGCTTCTCAATGGCTATTCCCAGGCTGTGGAACTCCCATAAAGGTTAAACTCCCATCCTCTCTACTCTCTTTCAGTAAAGATGGAGACCCTTCTGTTTTGACACACCTTTGAAATCTGATTATTTACATGGGACAGGCTTTGTACCCATGGGACAGGTTTTTTATTTGTTATTTTTGTTGTGCTGTAATCTTTTTAATGTTTATGTTTTTAACATTTTTTTTGATAATTTAATCACTTTTTACTTGTGTAGTTAGTAAATGTTTAACTATTAAAAAAATTATGTCTTGAGTCTTAAACTGGGGGAAAGGGATGATGCTGCTGCTGCTGCTGGCTTGAATCCTGTTGGGAAGTTATGAATGCATTACCACTGTAGTCAAAAGGAGAAATCACTGTCAGAGGAAGAAATACAGTCTTCCTTTCATTGTTGGATCAGTGACAAGAGGAGGCCCTCCCTTTCATAATAAACACACGGACAGTAGATTTGTTACAGCTTGACCTGAGCATAGATCCAGATCCAGGCATCAGTCAATCTGCTTGCCAGCCAGTGGAAATTCACACACCCTCCTCACCTGCTGGGGACAACTGGGATGATGGATTCAGTATGACACATGGGTGAAAGTCACTGCATTATTCCTCTGTTCTGTCAGAGTGGGGTGAAACTACATGCCCTGAACTCAGCTTGTCTCCATTTGACCTCGCTCCCATAGAGAGACTTTCAGTTATGTATGAAACAACACACCTGGTCCATTTATGTATGAAACAACACACCTGGTCCATCTTTTCGCTCTACTGAATCAGGACCACATTTTTAAGACATCTAAAGCTATGTCAAAGTTTATAATTCTCTAGATGCAGTGGATGGGCAGTAGGG
Source organism: Sceloporus undulatus (assembly GCF_019175285.1). Taxonomy (NCBI): domain Eukaryota; kingdom Metazoa; phylum Chordata; class Lepidosauria; order Squamata; family Phrynosomatidae; genus Sceloporus; species Sceloporus undulatus. The sequence continues at coordinate 108,762,656 of NC_056526.1, forward strand.
TCCAAAGTCTGATTCATCCTGGATCTGAGAGCTGACCTTAATACCCTGGAAACAGATTGAAATGAAGCTGACATGCTGACTTCCTCTGGAACTGCCCACCAGCTAACTGGATTGTCCCAATTGGCTGCCTCTCCTATCATTTTTTAGAAATCTGAACCTGTCTAGAGGATCTCGGGAAGAAGACCGTGGCCAAATATGCCAGAAAATGGCATCAATTCAGCATGTTCCAACAGCTCTGCAACCCACAAAGCTCTCTCACTGGTAAATCATGGGTCCTAGTTCTTTCCTTTCCTTTCCTGCCTAATTACCTAGCAACATATTTTTTTTTTATCAACTCAAGGTGAGAAGCTGGCCTTGCTAATAAATCATTCTGCTCTGGCAGCATATAATTTCCTGAGGTTTTAATCTCATCTAACTTTTTGTCTCAGATGCCTAGGATTGTCAGCATATTGAATCTCTTTTGTAGCCTGTTTTATGGGGATAGGAGAAAAAAGAAAGGAAGACTGGTGTAAGTCTCTCCCTTTCTTCAAACTTAATTTTGAACAATTTTTGGAGCAAGGCTACCAGTGTCATTACTCTTTCAAATGACTTTGTGATGAAAGCTTCCAAGTTCTCTATGCTGCAGTCTGCTTTATGTCAACACGTTCTAGCTCTATCCAACGAATCAAGTGTACACTTTCAACTCCCATTTTGCTATTGATGCAGTGATCTTGCACCATATTAATATATGCCTGTGACGACTGTATTTGCTTAAATTTCAGAGAGTTATTAAGAGAGAGAGAGAGAGAAGTCTGATTAATTATAGATCTTGTTTTAATATCTTTAATAAATAAAAGATAATAGGGCCCATTCAACTCATGTCTTATACCAGAGAACTGTTGTAGTTAGATTGTTGGACCAGGACTTGGAGATGTCTGGGGCCTAGTATCCATTAAACTTTGAAACTCCCTTTGGACCTTGGACTAGTCTCAGCCTATTCTATCACAGAGGGTTGTGAGGAGACCCATGCCTTGAGCTTATATAACTGGATATAACTGTAACAAATAACAATAACATAAATAATCAATTTGAATATAGCAGACATCCTTTTCATATCCTGGATAAAGGTGAGGCAGGATTCATATCCATTTTGCATAGATGATTGTACCTTATCACACCAGGTTCTTTGAGGCCTGCCAATGAAGGTTCTCAGATCTCAGGGTCTGGCCCATATTATCTGGTCCACAGACAAGAAAAGGAATCTCTGGATGAGACAACAGTCTTGGAAAGTATGTGTCTGTTTTCCTCAGTTGTTATCTATAGCGGATTTAAAAAAACACTGAATGGTATACATTGAGTAAATGTGGTACATTCTTAATATATCATGTTTAATTATATCACTAGGAACCATCCAATACAACTTCACCCATGTCACATCACCATTCTTCCACCAACAAGATTGCAAGCCCCTAACTCTCAAGTTTGGTTTTGAACTCTTAGGGACTAGGATAGACTGGGCATGACAACCCTACTTACAGTAAATGCACAATCAGACACACACTGCTCTATTTCTGTCCTCATCATAACACATGATTCTATTTAATATAATATCTTAAAAGGAGTAGACTACTGCAAGAGTTAACAGTGTAGATTTGATATTAGCTCCACAAAATCTTCAAATCCTTTTGTTTTATTTTAAACCTGTCCTTTCTTAAGACACTGTATACAATTCATCCCTCTTCCCATTCACTGACACTTGAATTCAGGGAATGATCTCATGTCACACATATCATTTCTCACAATAACACTTTCCTTAGCATAAACTTAAATCTCCTAAATCCACCACACAGTGGCTGTCCAAACAGAATAGGTATCTCTCTCTCTCTTTCTCTTTTTAATAAAAGCCAGGTGATAAATTAAGTGTTTCTGATAAATGAAGGCCTCTGTAGTTCTGAAGAACTCAGCCTTCTGGGGGGAAAGAAATATTTAAACCAGACATAATAGTTTTAGTATGAAATAAACTTTCCTTCATAAGCATACAATGAGCTCTAACTTCACACTGCCAATATTTTATGTATAGAACATATGAGGAAAAAATTAATATGTTGACTGCCATGTGCAGAGGAATTCTGGGTAATATTTTCTCACTTGGCTTTCCTTCAATCTCTGTCCTGGGAGGGAGGATGATGAATTATTGGTCTTATCACCACCTTCAGAACTAACTATTTAGTTTGGAATTTTTTTTAAAAAATGCCTCCCTGTTCTTTTCTTCCCCACTTCTCCTTTCCAAAGCCAGAAGACATGATAATTTTTATCACATGATTACAGAAACACATGCATACAAATATGCAACCCAATGACAGAGAAGAATCAGATGCTTTCATGCAGATAGACCAGGTTCAACTCCCAGCATTTTCAGGGATGACTTGGAAAGACTCTTGGCTGAAACCCTGGAAAGCCAAGAAATGGATCAATCAGTAGAATGGATCTCAATTTAGATGGATGCAACTAAGTGGGTGGGAAGTTACCATAGGGTCTCTGATAGGGTTTCAGAGGATTCCTGAATTAACTGAGTACCTTCAATTTGCTTCCTGTTATTTTGAAAAACGTCTTCACGGAAAAAATATTTTATATTATATTATTAATGGTATGATTTCAGTATTAACTCACCAAGGAAAAAAGTTCGGCAGATTAGCGCAACAAATGAGTCTTCCTCTAGAGGACTCATTCTGCACATAATTTTCATCTGCTTGCTTTGAGTAGAAAACAGAATTTCTTGTGGAGGAAACAGCTTTTCCAGTGCAGAAAATAATGTTTGTGCAAAATATCATTTTCTCTCCAGAAGATATTGTTTTCTGCACAGGTAATATTGTTTTCAAGGGGGGATGGGGTTTCTAGGATTATTCTTGTCAGAGTTTTGTGATGTTTAAAAATATTCTCTGAAGATGCCAGCCACAGATGCTGGCGAAACATCAGGAATAAACTCTTCTTGAACATGGACCAAAAACCCCACAAAAACTATTTTTAAAACTATTTTAAAAAATATTTCCAAATATTCTTTCCATCTCTAGTTAAGACATGGTTTGCTTGATTTGAATCAATGCATCTGTAACTTGGTCTTCCTCTTTTCCTACTGCCTTCTAGTTTCCAAGCATTATCATTTATCTAATAAGTCATGTCATACCAACATGTATTCAAAATCAACTAATACAACAGATGTAACGTATAACACTCCCTTCTACTAAAATGGAAATATTTCCGCATAATAGAGAAGGGTTCATGCATCTTTAATCAAGTTTATTAAGATTTTGCTAATTAAATTGGTCTTCCAATATTCTTTCCTTGGCGTAGCTGATCCCACCAAGAAATGGAAATTGGCTCTAGGGCTTTTATTTTCATCAGACTGAATATTTCAGATCATAACATACTTTACTTTGCAAGTATGCAAAAGAAAACCTGGAAAGTGTTTTCTTATGGAGCCTAGTCTGGGGGCCAGGCTAGGGTTGAAATTGGGAAGGAGTCCATTTTAATCAGGTGAGAGATCATGAAAACACTTGTGCTTGCCAGCATTTGGGAACAGCACACTTGAAGGTGATGTAACCATTAACACGTTCAGGACGATGCTCATATGAATGATCTCAGGAGATTTATTTTAGGAATCATAGGGTAGGACACAGGCTGATCTTATTCAGATGGTTTCCTTTAAATTCTCCAAGAACCATTCCAGGATGAATGTACCTCAGATCATTTCATTTTATCATTCTGAAGATAAGAACTTTCAGTTTTCCACTTCTTTTAGATCTTTGATCTTTTTCTTATATGTTGGCTATATGTCATTTTTGTAGTCTTATTTGTGGAAATTTCTGTCCATATACTTTACCAGGTCTGTTTTATATTATTCCAAGCAATAGTTAATGATACTCCTATATTTGGGGGGTTGAATGTGGAGTGTGGATGGATGCACGAGTTAATTCTTTTCCATTTCTGCATCAGATTTTTTATTAAAAAATAGAGGGTAAATTTTGCTGGAAAAAGTATACATTTTTGTGTGATTTATCCTGATAAATTTATTTCTCCTAATAAATACACATGCACTAGAAAAACTGCATTTAAAAATGAGCTGTTGGAGCAGAGTTTTCTGGATTTAGCTCTCACAATCTCCCAGTTTGCAGTCCCCAAAGCTGAATTTTCCAACTTCTAATTGGAAGAACTGTATAGCAAATTTTCTCCATGTTTGTATATAATTCGCATACTATTTTCCTTTTTACGATACATTTTCTCTAACATTTCTACATTCTTACATGTACGTGCTTTTGATTGTGTAATTTTTTACTTTGATTAGAAAAATGGAAGGAAATTGGGAAGAAAATGCAATCTGAAGATTAACTGTACTTCAAATCACATGTTTGTTTGGGAAGAACAAATTATATCAACTTATATTGATGTCAATAAAATCCAATGAAGAGTATCCTTGTCTAACAAGAAACAGCTTGGGACTTATTCTATGAAAAATTCACTTGTTGGTGTTTTGCACAGAATATGACTTTTTTTTCTGTACACTTTTCAGCACAGATTTTTTTTTCTGCAGAGAAAATTGCTTTCTCTGTTAAGAAAATGATTTTTTCTGCACAAAACAACCATGTATGAATTTTATGCAAAATAAGGCTCAAACTGCAAATGTTATTTGGAAATTCCAGTTTTCCAAGACTTCCTTACAGTGAGAAGAAAATTGCTAAAATTACTTGTGGCTTTCTTTGAGGAAAAAAAATCAGTGAAGAATTACATCTATAGTTGCCAGGTGAAAGAAGAGACAGGGTTCCTGTACCTTTCATAGTGGTATAGATGAGCAAATTTCAGCAGGTAAAACTTTGGTAACAAACAACACTTGCTGAAATCCCCTCTTCTGTTCAACAGTGGAACAAACTCCCTCACAGTGTTGTGGAATCTCCTTCCTTAGAGATTTTTAAACAGAGGCTAGATGGCCATCTGTCGGGGATGCTTTGATTTAGATTTCCTGCATGGCAGGGGGGTTGGACTGGATCACCCTTGCAATCTCTTCCAGCTCTATGATTGTATGATTCATTATAAGTGCACCAGCCTTGTCTTTTATTTTACCTGACAGGTCTAATTGCATTCCATTCTGAACATTAGTTCTGGAAGTGGAGTAAGGTGAACAATGCAAGAATGTTGCCTTCCTATCTCACTTTGGTGTGTGGTCCAGGAACATCTGGCTGTCACTCTTGAAAAATACTGGTTAAAAGGGCCTTTAATCAGATTCAGGGCATGGAAATAATTGCTAATAATTTCATAATTACCCAGGTGTTATTATATTAGGACCAAGAATTACCAAAGGATAACATTCTATGGGGACTCCACCACTGAATGATGGAGGACTATCATATGGTTCTGGGTTGTATTTTGTGTCATGTTCATGAATGAGAAAAGCTCATTTTAAAAGTAACTAAAATCATTTATGTAAAGGGATTTTGCTGCACCTTTGACACTAACTGTGTGAAAAAAGTTGTAACATAAGCTTACATAGATTTGCTGTGCTTACTCAAATGTGTACTTCCTCAAAGACCAAGGAGTGAAACAGACCGACATGAAAAACTGTCTTTTAGCCAGCTTGGGGGCATGGCGTACAGATGGTGCTTGCCCCCAAATACCTGGAAGTTGCTCCAGTACTCAGATGTGGGCCAACTTCTGGGTGCTCTGGTGGCATAGTGTTAACATGCCGCACACTACTGGAGCAGCTTGAAGCCATCCATGAGCCATGGTGGGGCAGGAAAAGACACCCTTTTGCTGGCCCAAAAAGGAGCGGCTCATTGTCGCTCCCTTTTTGGTTGGCTGTAAGGTGGGTTGAGGCTGCGCTGTGGCCTCAATCTGTCTTCGGAAGGGGTGGCTTCAAGCCACCTCTTCAGGGCCTTCTGTTTCAGCCCTAAGTCTACAAAAGTTTGTGCTACAACTTCTTTCACACATTTAACCTCAAAGGTGCTACAATATCCCTTTGCATATTAGTTTTCCAGATTAACATGGCTATGTCTCTGAATTCTAAAAGTATCAATTTTAGTTACATTTACAAACATTCTAGACATTTTTTTTTAAAAAAAGCAAAGAGGTTTTTTTTGTTTTTGTTTTTGTTTTTGTTTTTTTTTTTTTTTAAGAAAGAAATGTAATCATAACAGCGGCGAACCTCTGGAAGAGTGATCCTTGCAAAGTGCAACTAATTTCTTTTTAAATCTCCACCAACAGCACCTTTATAACTTACAGAAATGGTCCCTTCCCAAAGTTGTTTGTGAGTTTTTCGGGCTATGTGGCCATGTTCTAGAAGAGTTTATTCCTGATGTTTCACCAGTATCTGTGGCTGGCATCTTCAGAGAAACCTCTTCCCAACCTTTTCACCTACTAGTAAGTTAGAGGGGAGGGGGGCATTATAGACCACTTGGGCATAACTGTACATGATGTCATATAATAGGATCTGACACTGAATTAGGTCTCCATGGCCACATGCTTTCCAAGACCAGAAGGATTATCTTCTGATGTAAGTATTCAACACTGGGGAAGCCAAATAACTACTTATTATTCCAGTGCATTTCAGACATTTTAAATCAGTATGGCTCACCATCTGGGGAATTAAGAACATAGAGACTATCCAGCCCAACAGTCCCAACCTCTTGGGTGTTTTGTTGGGAACTTTTGTCTTGATCTGGATGACCTCTTTGGGACTCCCATTTTGTTGCTCTCAGTGGGTAAGTAGGTCAGTTTGAATAACCTGCAGTTCCTTCCTCTGAATAATGCAGGGGGCAAATAAATGGTGTCTGAATAGCTAGTGCCTTTTCATTCTACACATAGTGCCAGTATTGCACTTTCACCTCCATGATAACACCCTACAGAATATTGGGATTTGCAGTTTAGAGAGAACCTTTCTACTTCTGAGCCAGAGCACTTTAGTGCCTCACAAAATTACAAACCCTAGGATTCTGATGTAGCCATGTCAGATAAAGTGGAATTATAGGGCTATAATTGTGGGTTGCAAAATCTCCTGGGATTCCTGGTTTACACCTTGGAGTTTACTCTTCATCCAGAATGGGGTGATGAATTGTAATAACTGAAGGCCACACTTATGATCTCTATGTTACAGTGGAAATCTGTTGTTCATTTGTACTAGGTAACTAATCTTTTTATAATTATACATTTCCCTTTGGATTATGCATCTCTCTTTTCACTTCATTTGGTCAGGAGCCCAGAAGGTATGTTACCTATTTGGTTTTGGCAGTTTGGTCATCTTCCCTAGTGGCTGCAAAAGAATAACACTAACAGGCAAAGGGCTTGGCAGATGGTTATACTTTTCTGACAAATTATTTATTTGAAATCTCAAACATTCAGCTCTTATTACTTTTTTTCATAAAGCCCTGCATTTTAAGACTCCATTCATCAAAAAGAAGTGACTGGCGTACATGAAGGATAATTTGTTAATATGTTCATGTCAAGCGAGACTGTGAGCCATCAATATGTCAACAGGGGAAGCAGCAATAAGATACAGCTTTATCCCCATTTTCACTATGGGCTCAGAGGACTGCACCTAACCCTTCAAGTCCACCATGAGATCCTGAACAGTTTCCTTTTATGTTACGGATATGGTCTTGGAATATTATTGAATGGTGGCAGTGGTGGCAAGGGATGATAGAGATATCTGGAGGACCACAGGCTTCCCAGTTTAGTTCTTCATGTTCAATTCAAATTTTTGTCTGTCTGTCTGTGGCTGTTGGGGGAATTGCTTCTATATTCAAGCTTTCTCTGAGTTAAAACTCCTTTCCCCACCCAACTTCAGTGTTTTTCTTTATCTCAGTACTCATTTCTCTAATTTCAGTTTTGCATTGCCCAGTCATAAATCCTTTGCTCCTCTACCCCATGTTTTCCCTGTAATAAATTTTTCTTCACCCTCTTTTTGCTCACACTCATATGTGGGCCAGCCCTGCACCTACAGCAAAGAAAATCAACTCCTTCTCCATTGCTCAGCAGTCTCCTCTATCACCATCCTTAACTGCAGGTGCCTCGGATTTACTAATAGCTAATCTTTGGCCAGGTACACACTGCCAGGACATGATGTCCTGGCGGCGATAGTAGGGCTTACGTCCGGACACCAACTTCACGGGCTCGAGCTCTACTACATGCAGGTGGCACTGTGGCCTGGAAAAACACCAGATTGGGGCCACAGGGCTGCCAGTGAGGTTGCCCTGGACCCAATCCAGCACAAAAAAGAGGAGTGCAAGCCACCCCTTTGGGGCAGTCTGTACCAGATCTTTGTATACCAAAATGCATCCCTGTAAATTAAATAGCAGCTTTAAAGTATGGTGAAGCAGATAGGATAGCGGGCTATCCACTACACCTTACTTTAAAGCTGTCTCAGAGTAGTTCTTGTTTGGAGACTCTTATCACGGATCTTTATTTACTTTTGCAAGTGTGTTCCCAGTTAAACATATCTAGAGCAATTGGGCTAAGAAACTATGTTGTTTGTACATCCATGGGTGCTGAATATGAGGAGAGGTTCCAGCACATCACCCCTTTGACTTCCAGGTCTAAAACATTGTCCATGTGCTTAGTACATCTGTGTATGCTGGAAAATGATACAGAATTATTACATTATGACCTTAGATGCATATCTGTTTGTTTGTTCATTTGTTTTAAGTGAAAGCTATATTGGCATTGTGGAATTAAGCCCTTTGTTGTGTTCATGTCTAGAACAGCAGCTTTTATGGGGCACCAGTCAAGTAATATCAAATTTTATTTGCATCAAGTCAGTGGTCATTGCAGTTGTAGCAAACACAATATGTACCAGCAGAAATAATCAACACAAACACTTATTAATACTGACACTTAAACAATCACTTTTATAAAATATGGCACTGGTACCAAAACAGATAAAAAAAGTACCAGTCTTTACCTTGTTTGTTCCCATCCAATATCTCATCAGAGCTAAGTGTGTTTCTTCCTTTAGGGACCTTCTAGAGACTTGTTATTTGCTATGTATTTTTTACATATTATATTATTATAAGTTGTTATTTTATAATTTCTGATTCTTTTGATTTTAGATTGTACGCCGTAGGCAGGTTTTATCTGTATCTTGGTTGATGACTATGTAAAGTGATGTGTAAACATAAATAAACTATAATAATAAATAATAATACTCACCTGGTGTAAGGATACTTTAATCTTTGTTTTTAGAAAATAGATTAGATTAAATGTTTCCTACTCAGTGTTCCTCCACACATGAGAAAGAATGACAATTCAACTTGACCTGGCAACACTCTTGTTGGGCAGGATTTTTATCTTAGTTCCTATGAATTCACAAATAAACTGTTTTTGTTAGATTTCTTTTTCTTTTTTTCCTTTTCATGGTACACTTGGAGTAACTATGCTTAATATTTTAACAATGTCACAAGGACATGCCTCCTGTAATACTACTAGGAGTTGCTTAGCAGATCTTTAGTTGTGGCCATGAAATCTCAGCTTGGCATGATCTTATCTTGGCAATGCTCCTGTGAATATATGCTCATCAGTGCAGAAGCAGGGAGCTATACAGGCTAGTGTCTATTTGGTCCCTTTCCAAACTCCAGTCCAATTCAGAGTGCCTGCAGTTTCATAGGAATGATGGGAGCATGAGAAAAGCAAAGCCTGTGGGTATGAGTCTCTTTCTATATATTCGTTTCCACATGGATGAACCCAAGAAGAGTACAAGACTGACACTTATAATATGGAATTATAACATCTCTGGAGACAATGAGCTTATTTATCTTCTTGTATGGAGGTGTGATTGATGAGGTTCAAAGCCGCAATCCAAATATGCTTGAACTAGGTACCTCAGAGATAATCCCTCTTTGTTCATGTACTCCTCAGTGTCTGAGATAGAGTGAAGGACAGACTTAAATGGTCAGAATATCAGAGGCTCAAATCTTTCTTGATAGCCATAGTTACACAAAAGGCTTGAGCCACTCTAGACTACAGGTAAAGCATATCTGAGATGATGGATGGTTGCAGAACACACTTTAAGGCCTCTATTGCAAGACATGAGTAATTGATACTAACAAATGAGAGAACAGATACTAACAAATGAGAGAATATATATATATATTTAAAAAAAGACCACCCATCTGGAATTTGCTTCAATGTTATCTTGCAAACTATTTTGCTAAGTGAAAAAAAAAGAACACTTTGACAACGATAATAGATGAATTATAGAAACCTTCTTCCTCCAAAATAAACTAGGCTACACACAGATGATAAAGTTTATACACTATTCACAGCTGTAATTATTTTAAAAGCAAGGCCTTTCTTAAAAGATAATTTGAAGCCAGCCTCTTCTATGATAAATTCTTTGGCTTGGATTCAAACTACGTTGTCCGTGCTTTAGTCCCACTGAAATCCTGGGACACGTTAGTTGTGGCTAGGTCCCATGTGTTTCAGTAGAAGAGAATTGTGTCTGTCTTAATCTGGACCCAAACTTTTGTGTTTTGCTTTTAATGACATTGATACAAGATTGAATTGCCCTTAATGCAAACTGTGTAGCATAACATGATGGTTTGTCTGTTCGTTACGTTCTGGAATAGCCTTATAAGAAGGAATCATTTTTAATGCCCTTGCCATTTCAGGGCAATTTAAAAAGATGTCAGAGCAAAATGGCTTACTCTGTGCCAACATCAATTATCTGTGGGTCTGATGTGCAACAGAAGATGTAAGCAGATTGTTGGAGGCCAAGTAAGTTTGATCTTACTTCAGAAACACCTCATTTGTAGCTATTATATTATAATAGCATAGTTTATAAAAGTGTTTCTATTTAAAGAACAGTATTGTTTAAAGTAAAAGCCTACTTCATTAAAAGCCTATTAATGAAGTAGACATAATGCATATTTTAGGAGTTATAAAGAAACAAATCCTTGTTATATTTATACCATAGCGTTATTCTTATTTATAATGTGTTAATCTTTTATATGATTTTATTATTTCTGAAGTGCCATTATTTCCTGAAGTGCTAGCATTTCTGGGTGTACAATTATGTTTTTTAAACCATAATTGTTTAACCAAACTGGCAAAGAAAAGGCTATAAATGAAATTATGATTAAACCATGCAAATTGATATCTTCCAGATTTCTGCCCCAGCCTCGCTCATTTCATCTTCTTTAGGGCTGGTGGACATTTAAAAGGGTTAAACTGAGCTTTCAATCCAGCAGTCCCTGGCTGTGCTTCTTGACTTTTCTGTGAAAGAATTACAACTCCTTTTGCCACATCTTTTCATGGCACCTAATGGCTTTGCTATGGGAAAGTAATGAAAAACTCATTCTAAATAGTGAAATGGCTCAAATGTGCTATAGAAAGGTTTGTTATAAGCGAACAGTTACACTCCTCTGGCTTCCTCCCAGCAACTTCCTCCTGCTGTTGTTAGTTGCCTGCGTGAGGTATTCCTAAAGAGAAAATGATGACCAATAAACACTTTTGCCAGTACTAACTTGAGAAAAGAATTGTCTTCCTCTTTTCCAAGGCAGGCTCACAAAGGAAGGGATCTACTGCACACCCCAGTGCCAAAGTAACGCCCTTCTTCTTTTGGGAAGGATATCCCTCAGACAGCAGATATAAAAGCAGTTGAAACGAGATTTCATGGAGCTCAATTCCCACAGCCTTTTCTAGGCATCCACTTTGATCAACCTTATAAAATAGTCTACATTAAAAAGCCCAGACACTGGTGTGTGTGCGTGTGTGGAGAGAGAGAATGCAAGAGCATGTATTTAGCACCGTTTATTTCTGAGAAACAGAGAGAGAGTTAGAATGTTAGTCAGTTAGTTGTGTTTTGAGGAAAGCTGGAGAATTTTCAGATCAGTTCCACCATATCAGATCTCTTTTGTGATGTCCTTCTTTCTTTGATCTGCTATATAATTTTTTTACAAGGCGGGCAAAGTAAAGCTCAAGACAAATTTGCTACAGTGGTGAAAGCAGAAGAAGAGGGGTAGCAAATTACACTTCCATTAATGAGAAATGTGCATTAAATCCATTAAAGCCACATGCAATTATACTGCAAAAGCAAATGTCTTTATATGAGCGAATGGCGGAAAGGAAACAAAAATTCCAAAATAACACCTCTCTCACCTGCCCTGCTTTTTGGAAACTACATGAACTGCTTTTCAGTAACTGTATCCCAGATTTAACCCCTTAATCCTTACACTCTTGAAGTTTTTCTGGGGTGCTCTGTCACAGGCTGCACCCTAAGCAGCAGTTGTGCCTTTATTCTGCATCCACCACTCCATGCTTTAGACTGGAAAATGATACTAAGGATCATTTCTTCCTTAGTTTCATTCTAAAATCTATGGCATAGAGTGAAGCTCCTTGTAAAGTTCCTTGTGCAGTTGCTTCCTTGTGAGGTTGCCCTAACAAGTTCCCATTCCTCTCTCGCACTGAACCCCACTAGTGGACCTTAGGTAAAGAGCAAGAGTTAAATCCCTCAGCACCACCTGGACTAAGTGAGAGGGGTTAATCTGTCACTGAAAGATGTGGCTTTGGTCACAGGTCACTACTGGTTAAAGATATCCTGTTAACTATTATAGACATGACTTTGTTGTTGCTGGTTAATCCTCATTCTTTTGCTCCTGTTGTTTAAATCTGTATGAATTCATAAATGTTATAAGAGGTGTGCGCACACACATTCATGCACACACACACAAGATAGAGAGACTGTACTTTCATCATAGTCCTAATAATTGTATTAGAGACCTACTGTCTGCTGTCCCCCGCCTTCACAAGAAATCTACACCGTTGTACTAGAAACTATAATTGTAGCATTTTAACAAAGACAAGATTAGAGCATATAGCCTTTGAACCAATGTCTCCAGGCTGAGGTGAATCATCCACCTTCCTCCCAGTGAAAGCTTCCTATGATGAGACAGGGAGGGAAGGAGAACAGAAGGGATATTTTTGAGCCTATTTATCAAAACAGAGAGCTATACTTAAAACAAACAGAGAAATCTTCAAAATTACACAAAGTAATCACAGAGCGACAAATCTTATTTGCACTGCTGAATTTGCTGACAACTTAATTATCCGTGTCTCTATGACATTTCAATCACAGGTTTCACAAAAGCACTTGCAGAAGCATGCAAGTCAAATGCTTGTTAGAATGGGCTTGCTGTATTCTGAAAGTAGCATGTCTGTGTGTCGAGCTCTTGGTTTTGACTCTGGACAAGCTGATGATTCAGTTGGGTCCATCATGTCTTTCATGAAATATCAGATATACCAAAGGCCAAACTTGATGTGAGTTGGGACATAGGAACCCTCCTTCGCAGAGAGGCCCAGATAACACCAACATTGGTCTCTTTACGTGAAAATTTAAAACATGGCTTTTTATAATGCTTTGGGGACCTAATCTTATTCCTACTTAAAATGTACATGTAGCCAGTATGGTGTAATGTTTTGCGTGTTGGATTACAACTCTGATGGCTTGGCTATGTAAACCTAATGGGTGACTATGGGCAGCAATGACAAAACCCCTCAGAAGAAACCTGCCAAGAAAACTCCATGAAAAATTCATCTTGGGGTCACCATAAGTTGAAAACAATATGTTTTTAACTATTTCCGCTTTTTAACCTGATGGTTTGTTCAATGTGCTTTTATACCGCTCAAATCACTCTGTTGTTTATAGCTGGAGTTGTTTTAAATTGTTTTAATTGCTTAAAATAGTTTACATTGTTTTAATCTGAGATCCCATGGTAGAGGATGGGATAAAAATATTTTAATAAGAAACAAACAAATAGGAACAGAATAGAGTGTGTCTTTGTCAAAGCTTGAATAATGTATTGAAAGCAATGCCCCCTTTTCCTTTTTTTTTTTTTTTTTTGTGGTGGGGGGGTTGCAACAAGTATTATTATTATTATTATTATTATTATTATTATTATTATTATTAAACATTCAAATGCCAAACATATTCATACTATAATGTTTCTTAATGAGTAACCTTTATCTTTATTTTAGAGTTGTTTCTCATATTGGAGTAACTATTAGAGATGTTCTAATTTTTAACAACAACAACAACAAAAGAATTGTTAAAAGTAATTAATTTATAACATGTTATGTTACTCTTGAAAAAGACCAGCTAATGAGTAAAAACCTGCACTTTAGAGTAACAGTTCCATGTTCTGCTTCCCGTTTCTCTAGATGCTAAGCAATTTCCTGACCAAAGTCACCCTCCATGTTTTCTCTCCTGCAAAAAGATAAAAGATATCAGGTCAATATATCATATACAGGAGTAGTAAGACAGTTGGATAGGAGCCATTTTGATTTAGAAAGCAATCCATAAGAAAAGCAATGAGCATGACTTCTCTTTCGTCTATTTTAATCAAATCTGGAACCTTGGCATATGCATTAAAGTAAGAACAAAAATGTCAGGAGGCCCCCCATATGTTTCATGCATCATGTCTAGTCTTGCCTTAATTCAGAAACTGGCCCAAATAATTTGATCTATTCTTACAGGAATATGTGAGGAGGAATATGGCCAAATGATCTTTAAGGGGCACTGTTTTGATATATTCCTTTTTTAAAAGCTGAAGATCTGGGAATTTATTTGCAAAATTCATTTGTGACTTGACTATATCCATTGGCATCACTAGGCTGGCATCGCCCGGTGCAATAATTCATGGTGCTACACCCCATCGACGCCCTCTCATACCACACCACACCACACAGAATCCTTAGTAATATTTTTTGTATTAGTGCTACTCATAAATCTTAATTCTCATTTATCATTGAATGCAATGACAATAGTTGTAACATGAAAAACTAGCCAAATTAAAAGTATACCTTTAAATTACAGTATCATAAGGACAGCCTAAATGTGTTTACTTTTACACAGTTTCTTGTGATTAAAATGACGACAAATCTACCTGCCCATGATGTACTAGGGCCATTTTAAGAGGCTGTCTCACTGGTACAGATAACATCTGAAGTAAAGCAAGTGGCTATCCAAGGGAGGCCTTTCCCAGTTGTGGGACCTCATTTGTAGTATTCTACAATGCTATCATTCCAGTACCAAGTAAAGATTTTCCAGACCTCCGGGCTTTGTAATATAGTGGCTTCCATCCTGTTCAGTAATTATACAACTGTGCATGAAAGATAGAATTGTGCAAGCCATTCTATTCCCCACCACCATGTGTGCAAGTGAAGAAAAGCAGATAAGAAGAAAATCAGTTCATTTGAGATATGGTGCTGGATAAGAGTGCTGAGAATACCATGAATAGCCAAAAAGACAAACAAGTAGGACCTAGAACAGATCAAGCTTGAAAGCTCCCAAGATACCAAGACGATAAAGTTGAGATTGTAATATGTTGGCTACATCATGAGATGACACAACTCATTGGAAAATAAAATTTTAAAAAATGTTATAGAAGATGATAAGGAGCGTAAAAAGAGAGAGAGAGGCATGTTAAATGAATGGACTCTATTAAAGAGGTCATGAGTATGAATTTGCAGGACCTAAGCAGAACAGTGGAGGATAGTGAGGCTTGGAGATGTCTCATCCACATGGTCATCATGAGTCAGGACAGTTAACAAGAACAGCAGCAACAACAAGAAATATTCCTTATGTCATTGCAATTCTCTTTAATAGTCAGTCCACATGCAATGGTCAATAGTCACCCTCATACTACCTTTTCAGCAGTGCAGCCCCTCAACATAGCCATTTCTGTGTTTCCTGAGTGCCAGGGAATGTGACAACATGCCTAGCTCTCTTCTTATAGCTTCACATGCTGCAATAGGCATCTACAGGTGACCCCTTACATCAGTGGTCCCCAAACTGTGATCTTTAAGGGATTTTGGACTTCAGCTCCCAGAAGCCCAAACCATTGGCCACATGACTGAGGCATCTGGGAGGTGAAGTCCAAAATCTCTTAAAAGAAACAGTTTAGAGACCAGTGCCTTGCACATTCCTGGCAGATGCTTGTTGCAGGATGTCCAGTTATTGGCAAAGAGTTGGTTATATCACTGCTCATCACCTCTCCACTCTACAGCAACACAGAAATTGACAAAAGGGTAGGGTTTTTGTATACATATACAGAGAGGTAGCAAAATCTCAGCCATTATCTTTTAAAGTTGTAATGTGTAGTACAGTATGTTATTTATTCCCAGTGTTGTTCTTGAATTTCTTTTTGGAAACTGTCCTGGAAGCTTTGTTGGGGAATAGTATATACTTCTTTCTAATACACAAACCAATGTGACACACTGTACTAAATGCAATTTCTATTGCTCATTATGTCCCCCCCCTCTTGTACACAAGGCTTATTGAAATTGTTGAAGCAGTTCACCAATAGGTAGTACTTCAATTAAAAATGTATTAGTTTACACCATTTTCACTCTGTCTTTAATTGTAACAATGTTCAAAAGAACCATTAAAATGTAAGCCCTGACAAAATGCAACAATACATTTAAAAACTCAACTCAGAACCAGCAAACAACATGAATAAATCCAAAATTAGCATCTAATTACATCTTAGAATGAGTCTTCCCCACTAATTCAAAATAAAAGCAAATCCATGATAAGATTAAATTATTTACACCCATAACTGGATAACAAGACACTGGTTGCACATCCCCATGTCGATCCTTCTAGCCATCACTACTGAAAATTAATCACCTATCTCACTTCTTGTGATGGACAGACACAAAGCACAGTCTGTAAGGATGGTTTCAACATACAGGCATGTTCATATAGGAAAAAGTGGTTTTTGAGCTACACTGATCCCAGGACATAAGCACCAGCACCTTGATTTTTTCATAGATAACAGCTGTCATGAATCATTTATCAAGGTGTAGTACCCGCAGAACATTAAATAATATGGCTATCACCTTCGTGTTTATCAATACCTTTTAAAGGCAGACCTACATAATATGTAGCCTGGAAGTTACTAAAGAAGGGTAACTACCAAAGGTAATGATCTTGCCTTTCAACATAAGCAAATCAATACAACCCAGCTGTGTGGATATTTCTGTTCTACTGGAACTATATGCTACTTCCATAAATCATGGCTATAAAACATCTGACCTTCTACATAATTTTTACTTCAGGCTTAGGAGCCCCTGTCAGGACAGACAGTGTTACGAGATTAATCAAAAGTATATTTCATATAGTTCAAAGCACTAAAGCTTCCCCAAGCCTGGCATGAATGAAATAAAATGAAATATCCTGGACAAAATAACCAAGCCTCCCTGTGACCTCTGCCTTGCTCTTCCAATTCATGGCACAAAGAGATGAACCCCACCTACCTAGCAAAGTGCACACTTGTAGTGGTGCTTATTTATATATTTATATATATTTATTCAATAGGTTTATGTGAGTCTAAATAGAGTTCAGTAGACTTACAAATATGTTGGTTGGATCACAATGCTATACTACAAGGAAATACAGTCAACTCTCCATATCGGTGAGGGTTCGTTTTTTGGATCTCCACCATGGATACTAAAAATCATGGGACCTTAATTCCCATTATTGTCACTGAATGCCAAAGTATGTGTGTTTGTATTGGTATGTCCACATCCACATGCAGTCATTGACAATAATGTGGTGGGGCAATCTGCAAATGTTCCAGTCCCCAGTCTTCAAACTATCAGCAGGGCTAACCTGATGATATGGAAGGCCAACTGTAGTAGATTCTCACAACAAAGCAATTCAGCTTAGCAACTGACCCCTATGAACTGGAGATGATCAATTAAAATGGTACTCCAGGCAAGGACAGGGATGACATTTGCTTGCTCTACATTTTTAAGTGAACCAACCTTATCTACACTTTCCAGATATACATCAGAATCCATTGTATTGCCAGACAAGTAAATTCTATAAGACAGATCTTGGCTCAAAAATTACATAGGGAAAAAAATGTATATTAGGACTGTTGCATACAACAAATATATTACCAAAATGTGCATATTGAGTTGTACATATTAATGGAAGCAGCACAAAAAACTAAATATAAATTTTCATGCTTTTATAAAACACAAACATATCTGATATTTAGACTTGACAGATTGTGACTGGATATATGCAAGCCTAACATGTATATCTTCCTAACTATAGGTTGATCTGCATTTCCATGTCCAGGGCAAGACAACTCTTCAAGTAACAACAGAAGATTTTGGAAGGAAAGGGTCACAACTATTTATTGATTACAACTGCAGATGGGTTAGCATATGCATGGGATTGGATTCAGGCATTGACCAACTTGCCTGTTGGGTGATGAACTGACCTGCTGGCCATAGCCAGAAATGGAAGCAAAGCAGGAAGGATACACGGTATTTACCCCAGCATGATTTCCCTACCTCCTGGAAGGGTGTGTGTGCCAAAAATGCCTCTTCCCATTTCCACCACCACACATAAGAGGATCCCCCAAAATTGCCCTAGCCAGGGCACCCAAAAAGATGTCCCACATCCTGGTACTATCACAACTGCCCATAAAGTTGTGTCAAACATGTAAATATGTTTAACAGTTTATAAATAGCAATGTGAACATCTAACTTACAGAGAATAGGAGGGGGGGCTGGCACTAATGGAGAAATTGCCTCAGGAGGGGCAAGTTGTAAGATAAATACCCTCCTATTTCACCAGAATGAAGATAGCCAACTCAGGGCCTAAACAGACAGCCCTTTGAGTGCCAAATCAGGGTCGTGGCAATCACATGCTGTGGCCCTGATCCAACATTTTTATGGGACAAAAAAACAACAACAGCAAAATGCCACTTCTTTTGACCCAGAAAAAGGGCACCATTGCACTGTGGTGGCACTTTTCAGCACTTCTTTTGGTGTGTGGCATGTAGTTGCCACACCTATGGAGCACCGCAAAGCTGCCTACCACCTGGTCAGGTGGGCAGTGTGATGGCAGCTTGGGAATGGAGTCAGGGCAGGTGATGTGCGGTCACCACACACCCACTACACCCTTACACTGGCTCTTTTGACTAGTCTGTTTAACCTCATTGACTAATATATGAACCTCTTTGACTAACATTCCCACTTCTACCACAGTGGAGGAACTGAATAGCCTCCTGGGAAGGAGGGCCCATGAAACAGCAATGCTGAGGCCACCAGATCACTGCAGCTGCCCCAAAATGCAAATCAGCTAAGCAGTTAAGTCCCACAGCACTATAATGAAAAATTCCTGAAAGTTCTTGCCATTTTATCTTTAAGAAACCAGAGAGGGAGAAGGAGTGGAGGCAAATGATGTTTCCATAAAAATAATTTTTAAAAACCCAAGATCCAATTGTTCAAAACTTTAGGAGAAGTAAAAGAACTTTTCCCCATTAGTATAATATTACAGAAGTAATGGAAATTGTAGACACTTCATTTCTTCATTAAATGCATCCTGTGTTGCAACAAGAAACTGTGTTAGATTTTCAATTGGTGTATATTCTGGCAGGAATTCAAGAGATCCTGTCATTTTGTATTTTCTAACTCATTAAAATAGCTCAGTTTGTAAAATTATTCTGGTGCTTCTAGCATACCTTTTTCAAATGCGTAGGATAATGTGCTAAAAATTCAACAAAGGAGAGAAGAAAATGTGGAAATTAGAGTGGTATGTGTCTACCACTTCAGGCCTAGTATTTATATTTTCTGGATGAACTTACTGCTATGGCTTACTTGTATATAGATTTATTTATTTATTTATTTATTTATTTATTTCCTTATTTACTTATAAAGGCTCTCAGAGCAGTTTATAGAAAGTTAATTAGACATTTCCCTGCCCTCAGGCTTACAATCTAAAAAGACATGACACAAAAGGAAAGGGGAATGGCAGTGGGGAAGGGGAAAAGTTCAATGGCTCTTCTCTTCCTCTGAGGCCTGGACCATGAATGAAGGGCTCTACTTCTTAATTTAGGTTAGGCCTGATGGAGCTGGCCTGTGACTCTCTCCCTCTAGGGTTGGATGATGGTGGATGGATGGAGGGCCTTCTTCTTGCTCTGGCTAGGTCTGATGCAGCTGGATTGCTGTTCTCCCTCTGACACTGGATGATGGTGGAATTTTTTCTGCATGCTTGATTGTTCATCTGTCTTTCTTTTTGACAATAGTTAGGAGTAATTATTAAAATACCAAATCTTGCCATGTTCAAGGGAGATTATCATTTAACTTCTCTTTAACAGAGTGGGAGAACTCACTTTCGGATGAGCTACAGTTCTAGCATCTTCAACACAAGTAGGATGACTCCTTTAATCAATATTTCTTCAAATAATCTGGCTTCAGCCCTGGGCTATCTTATTTCAAGACTTTAAAATATGCTTCTCTACCTCTCCTTCCCTCAGATTGCAAGGAGCACTAAAATGACTTTGGGGCTGTGCAGATAGCCCCTAAGGGGAAGCAGAAAGCCAACCCTTTCCTAGCCAGATCAGGGTCACAGCAACATCATACCATGGCCCCAATCTGGCCTTTCAAGGACACAAAAAGGAGCCACAAAAAGCGGCTTCTTTTTGTGCCTTCAAAAGGGTGCCACAGCCGTGTTTTTGCAGCTATATAGTGCTCCTTTGGTGCTGTGTCATATGGATGCAGCACCAGAGGTGCACCATGATGCTGTGCACCATGTGTAGTGGCACATGACATCAGGGCACCCTAGGGAGAGGAGTTGGGCATGCAATGCGAGGACACTATATCCCGACTCTGACCCCATGCCAGCCTTAATGACTGTTGTGTACAGGACCTTTGCTCCTTTATGGTCAACTACCATCATCTGTCACAAAAGCCAGCATGGCATACTGGTCTGAACTGGGCTCTGAAGAGTAGGATTTGAATCTTGGTTTGGCCATGTAAAAATCCATTGGGTTACCCTAGGCAAGTCACATTTTCTCAGCCTCAGAAGATGGCAATGGCAACCCCCTCTGAAGAAATTTGTCAAGAAAACTGCATGGTGGTTTCATCTTCGGGTCTCCATAAGTCAGAAATAATTTGAAGGCACACAGCAACAAACCACCGCCCACCATAGGCCTTCTATTAACACAGAGAACTCTACTGTAAAGTCTATCTCCACACAGAGGGAGAAGTGATAATACCTTGTAAAACAGACTTACTGCTTTTATCTTAGTTCTAGAGTGGGGGTTAAAAGAAGAGAGAGGGGGTTATTTTTAAAGAAATTGCAGGCATTTTTTGATAAAGCAGAATATTCCAAACAAACAAACAAAAAACACATTGGGTTAGTTGTTTGGGTTCAATATTTGTCTGGCAACTAGCACTTACATTTTATAAGATGTCAAACAAAAAAACACATTGGGTTAGTTATTTGGGTTCAATATTTGTCTGGCAACCAGCACTTACATTATGTAAGATGTCAAAAGATGTGTGTGTTATTCTTTAGATACAGGGTTGGGCACAAGACATCTTCCTGCCAGAAGTACAAGGGGAAATAACATTCCACATCAACCCATGTGAAGGTACATAGTATGTAAAGCCAGTCAAGCTATTGTGACACATAAGTCAGACAATTCCACAAGGACTTGCACCCCTCACTAGTAGTAAATATGGAATAATAACAAGCTAGTCCAGTAACAGTTTGTTGCTCTTTCATGACACCTGAAAACCTGATGCTTCCTCACTTTGCCTAGTAGTGTCACTAGACCTGTTTTCATTAATCCACTCTGCTATTATAGTGACCAGTCAAAAGATAGCCACAGGGGGTAATCCTGTGTGCCTGCACCACAGCTTCAAGTTGCAAATGACCAGGGGTATTGCTAAATCCACTTCCCATCAAAAATGTGAGGAAGCTAACCATGTCTTGGGTATGGCTTCCCCCTCAGCCATGCAGGTTGCTTGCTTTTTGTTTCTTTTATGAGCGTGACAGCTCTGAGCATGGAAAAGCTACCAAATGTCAACAACTGCCTAATAAATATAGAATGAGAGATGAATGTTCTGTGTGTGCCTCTACATGTACATTTGTTTTCCCGGTGAAAAGGAGTTAATGCCAGTTCACATCCAACTCTATCCTCCCTAAATGTCAGTGTGTTAATTCAGTCTTAAATAAATCTGAGGAGCAGAGAAAATGACAGGCGTAGAGCACCATAACAGATAACAAGTTTGGAGGATCTGAGGATTAACCAATTGCTCCCTGATGTCAAGCCAGAAATCAGCAGAAATAATCATTGTGGCATTCACCAGGAAAGGGCAAAGGGCAAGGTTTAGTGCCGTCACAGTTGGATTCTTCAAATAATCTAAACAGGTGCCTAATAAAGCGTGTCTCTTCTTTTCATTTAGGGCTTTGGAGGAAGCATATTGTTTGAAATACTAAGCAAGATTATAAGAGTAGGGAAGTGATGACATCTTTAAAAAAGAGAGTAGTGGCTACCATGGTG
This sequence comes from Sceloporus undulatus, assembly GCF_019175285.1. Taxonomy (NCBI): domain Eukaryota; kingdom Metazoa; phylum Chordata; class Lepidosauria; order Squamata; family Phrynosomatidae; genus Sceloporus; species Sceloporus undulatus. Next base: position 108,784,984 of record NC_056526.1, read on the forward strand.
GGATGACTTGGATTTGATTTGGCTTTTGTTTAATGGGAACACTGCTTGCAATTTACCCCTGTGAAAAAGAACATAGAATTTAAACAGTTTACTTTATTCCCCCCCCCCCCCCCCACACACACATTTTTACCCGATTTTTAAAAGCAAAATGAGAAGACGGTTATTCTTTGGCAAAGACATTCCTTCTGTGCTTTGATTGGATTCTTCTAATAATTAATGAGCCAAAGTTGCATGTGATATTTAAAATGTTCTGTGCTATTCTTTTACAACCTATCCTACCTGCAACATCACATTACTTTTTTAAATTTAATCTCCACATTTTTCATATGCACATACCCATAGCTCCCAGAGCAGCTTACAAACAACACTAATAGGATGATATCCATTCACAGGGTTATAACCTTAAGACGTATGAGAAAAAGAGAAAGTAATGGGAGAAAGCAAGTTAGAAAAGTAGATGGCAGACCAAAACAGTATATGCTATTCCTAAGAGGCCTGCTGGTGAGACAGTTCCTCCCCACAGGCTTAAAGTTTTTCTTTTCTGTCACACTCTTATCCCTGTTCAGAACTTGCAAATTCCTCATGAGCTAAGAAGGAAGAAGGGAGCATTTTAGACCCACCTTCTTTTAATGTTTGCTTTGGTCTCTATCAGTTGGGAAATGAATGATCTGAATCCAAATAGAACAGGCCCATGGAATGAATGGGATTTATCTAAGTGCTGTCTCACATGTTGATTCACTGGAACTACTCTTGTTAGGACTAGTCAATAGGATGCAAGCTAATATCTGTGATGGAGTGCCTGCTTTTGTAGGCTCACACAGAGCATCATCAATTCCATTTAGACTCCCAATTTTTCTAAAGTATTTGAGGTGGCAATGAAAGGTGAATGAGTTTTTGCAGTTGAGCTTTTGTCACCACCATCATTTGAGAAATGTACTGTGCCTGAATACAGCTTCATGGTTCAGCAAAAAGCAAAGCTTACCAAGGCTCTTGGGTTCTGGCAAAACTTGGAAATGTTATATTTTTAGAATACAACTCCCAGAAACTCTTTTTTTGTGTGTGCACAAGGCTGTACGGGAAGTTTTCCACATTTTGTACAAATTGTCTTTGTGTAATATAAGTATTTGTTCCCTTTGTGTAGCTAAGTGCCCACATATAGCAAGGGAAAAGGCCAGGCAGATTGATCAAATAGACACAAACAATCCATTTAATGCTACTGCTTTTTAACAGTTCGTGCAACAAGCACAAGATCAGTTGGCACAGTGTTAATTTCAGTTCATTAACTGAAACATGCAAAAATAGTCAGAACTGCAAACAAATTGTCAAAGAGTTCTCTCTCCGCCTTCCAAAATTTTAGCCCACCATCTCACAATGAGGAGCCAGGGTGGGGATTATATTTTGTCATTAAGAGCCTATTCTGAACTGTGCAAGGATAAACCAAAGAGTTTTTTGCACAGCTAAAAAATGCGACTTACCTTGCCAGGTTTGACATCTATTCCAGAATGCAGCTAGAAGTTGGTCTACCTGAGTCACATTTAGCAATACAGTTCTTGCCAATGTAATGCCAGAAATCTGTTAAAGAGAAGTGGAATCCATTTTATTCTTTCTACAGTGCAATGTCAGCCAGAAAAATCAGCAGTAGCAGAACATGCCACAAACCATCCTGGGCATAAAATACTGTTTGAAAACACTGAAGTTTGGGACCATGCCAACCACTACCATGTCAGGATGCACAGGGAAGCCATTGAGATCCACAAACATCTGGATAATTTCAACCGGAAAGAAGAAACCCTTAAAGTGAACAAAATTTGGCTACCAGTCCTGAAGAATAGCAAAATAAGGACTCATCAAATGCAAATGGGAAACCATTCAGGGTCAGGGGCTTTCCCAGCAGATAATGATCACCAATTAGCAGACATTAATCCTCATTTGCATTAGCCTCCCAGGCTGAGACCAGCCATCAATACAGAACAATACACATGCAAATCACTCCTGTATTCCCAGGCTCACACAGTATATATACTCCCTATTTTTCCAGGCAAAGCATTCTCTGAAGATGCCAGCCACAGATGCTGGTGAAACGTCAGAAAGAAACTCTGCTAGAACTTGGCCACATAGCCCAAAAACCCCACAAAAAACCATATTTTCTGAGTTTCAACTGAGTACTATTTGGGTAAATCAGGTCTAGAATTGTATATGCCTACCCAGTAATATTTGCTGATCATTCCAACCATACCTGACTTTTGGCTGTACAATCATATTGGTTGTGATAGCAGCCTCTTTTCCTACAAACTTCAAGCACAAGCCATGAACTACAAATCCAAGCTCCAAAAGATATAATTCATGTACTGACATACCATATGTTGAGTTGGAGGTTGTGATCTAACACAGTGACAGTTGGATATAATCTTTATTAGCTTTACCTTTGCAAAGGTTAAATGCAAGAATGAGACCCGCATGAGTAGACTTAACTCTGATGCTTTCAGGATGATCAGAACAGGGTGGCAAAAAGAATTTGAAAGAAGCCCAGAATGGGGCCTCTAGTGACCTGGGTTTTGAAGTGATTCAACACAGAAGCACATATGGCCTTTCAAGGTCTCTGTTGTATTTTTGTAAGAAGCCCCTGTTGAAGATATGCACACAAATTACTGTAATACAGAGCAGTTGGCAAAAGGACTGGCAATGATATGTAATAAAGAAGGAGTATAATTCAGGCCAGGATGCTCCACTGCTGGTACAAACCATCTGGTTCTGCAAGATGTATGAATTTCATTGGCATGCCCTAACTGGAAATGGACACTTTGGAAAGCCATTCTACCAATATTCTGAATCCCTAGATATAATGAATTCATAGTTTATGGTATGGATTTGGGCCAATTTTTTTAAAAAAGCAATCACTTTCATCAGGTTTTAATTGTCTTATTCTGATGTTAAAACCAGATGAAAGCCAGAAAGACTTTCTCTAAACCAGGGGCTCTAAAGGAGAACCACATGGGAAAAAATATTTCAGGGCTAAGTTTCTCTTTGATTGGCAGAGTTAAGTGTTTGGCCATTCCACTCCATGAAGCAAAAAAGACACCAGTTGCAATTGCTTGCAGTGGCAGAAGCTAGGAGAACAGGAGAATCATTGCTTCCTATAATAGAAAAAACAGTTCAGAGCAGGGTGCCTGGCCCCTGAGAGGGTCGTGGGAAAACCCAAAGGAAGAATATAAGGCTCAGGGATCAGTTAGAGAAAACTACCACTGTATGATATTGTTGCAACACCACAGAGAGGCATGTAGACTTGAAGGTCTGTGAATATCTAAAAAGATGGAAGAAATGGGTGAAATTGGTTCAGCATTCTGAGTATTTTCTAAGGAATAGGTGGGCAACATGAATGTGGGCAACATGAATGTCTCCCCCAGATGCTTTAGACTACAAATTCCACAGTCCCTATTATCAGCTGGTTGAAGCTGTAGTTCAAAATGGGGTTGCCAACCCATTGTAAGATATACAGCTAAGTGTCTTCCCTAAGATTCTGAAGGGACTCATGGTGAGTCTGGTAGGTGAATCTGGTAAGTACAAACTTAGGTAGCATTTTATAGTTCAATCAATGGAGACTGCTTAATAGAAGATATCCCATTAACTGCTCTGCATATATACAACACTGTAATTATTTGGCATGGAAATATTTCAACCCTGTTCTAAGTGTGAAGCTGTAGTATTCACTAAATGTCACCTTTCGATATGAAACATATGTTCAAAAAGGCAAAGATATCTAGATCTATATCTGTGGCTATTAACATACCAAAAATCATAACAACACCTTCAAATCAGTTAAAATGTAAAACAATGAAACCAAGCGGAGTTGAGCCAGAAAGATGCTTTGAAAAATTAACATGAACATTCAGCTGGGGAAAGTGTGGCTCTCATCATGACTGTTTGACTAGTGGTTAGAAATTGATTTCAATGGAGGGAAATAAATATAATTGGAAGTGGCATACTATCAACTAATCCATAAGCAACTTGGATGGATTCAAGAGCCATCCTTCCCATAGAAATTGGAAGTGAACGGAAGTCTAGTTCGGCTTAACTTGGTCAAAATATAAATCACACTCCCTGGAGATTTGTAGAGGCACAATTCGCTTTCTTTCCCTAGTGCTGTGTCTGCCAGTGGATGCATGGCTGTGAGGTATATGGGCTCTAAGGTTGCTCACTCAGTTGTAAATCCTAGGAACCTAATCTGGATTTATGTTTAAAAACCCTTAATACGTATTCCAGGGTATATCTACACTGTAGAAATGATACAGTTTGACAACACTTGAACAGTAATCCAACAGAATCCTGTGATTTTTAGTTTTTGTGAAGCACCAGCACTCTTTGTCAGCAAAAGCTCAAGACCTTGTAAATCTATAAATCCCAGGATTCCATAGGAACTTAGAGTGGTGTCAAACTGCTTTATTTCTACAGTGCAGATACAACTCCATTCAAATGCCACTGTTGAGTACTTTGCCAACCTGAAAAATGACAAGAGAGACTAGAACACAATCAAACAAATAATTTTATTAGCATTTGGAAGTTAATGCAAAAAACTTTACAACAATTACCCATTGCAAGAGTAACTGAAGGTCTTGGGGTCACATGAAACATCTGGATGATTTCAGTGAGTCCTGAAATGCTATATTGGGTAGTAGTGCCAAAATCTCTTCAAAAAAAGTACATTTCCTTTGAAACAAGGCACATTGGTTTCACACTTACACACTTATAGCACTATGGTTTCACTCTAAGCACCATGGCAACATCTTATGGAAACCTATGGCTACTCCTCTCCATATTACAAATTCTAGGATTCAATTGGATGGAACCATGCCGGTTAAAGCGGCATCACTATATTTTGGTGTAATAAAAATGGAGTTTTTGTAATTGTGTAACTTGAAACGGCCCAGGGAGTGTGTCCTTTGTTCTGAAACTATTAACATTCCAGGAAGTGCACAGATCTTAATTCAAACCCTTTATTTATTTATTTCACATTTCTTTGCCATGTGCTGCTAATGGCGTTTTATTTTACTGTCCTTTGCCTTGGTTCCCATACTGTAAAGAAAGGTGTGGCCTTTGCTGAAACTGAGATCCCTCCAGACCTACTGAACTGCAGCAGAGACAACATCAATACAAAACATAGGCCTGTGACTCCCACACCATCACTTCTTTTCTTCCTCTTGTATGATTTTATAAAATAGATTTTGCCTCATGAATGAGCCAGTGGAGCTTTAAAAACCTGTGAGATGTGTTTTGTACAATTTGGCTGATAATAAAGCTGGTACTCTTTTGTGGATTTTGTTTTCTTTTAACTGGTGTTATATGTCCAGTCTGTTATTACAGTGAACCCTTGTTATACGCTGGGGTTTGGTTCCAAGATCTCCCGTGTATAACAAAATCCGTGTATGTTCAAGTCCCATTAAATATAATGACATAGCAAAATGGTGTCCCTTATAAAAAATGGAAAATCAAGGTAAATTTATACTTTTTTTGGAACATTTTCAAACCGTGTATGCTTGAATCCGTGTATAAAAAATCCGTGTATAAGAAGGGCCGACTGTATATTTTAATCTATTGTTGTTGTGGTTAAGAAATCATCATCATCATCATCATCATCATCATCATCATCACTATAATAATCAAAGAATACGTGGTATGTAATCTGAATGATCTCATCTTCATTTGTTTCTAATTCACATGGGAAGATCATGAAAACAGATCAGTGGTGTCTTATGAAAACCTAAAATTCATAGTAGCCATTCAGTCCCCTGTGAGAGCAGGGAGATATGCTTGAAATTAATGCCTGGAATAGGTTATACTGTGTTCAGCTGTTATTGTGAAAAGATATTACTTATAAAAGATATCTACTTTGCAGAGTAGCCCAGTCAGTCAATCAGTCACCTGTGACATGAGACATACAAACAAAACTAACATTCTTGGATGGGCTCCTCCCCACCCCACATTATTTTAAAAAGAGGAATATCTGAAAGTAGGATAGATTATATAAACAAAATCATTTATTTGAATAGCCTATTCTCAATTATGAATCTGGTGCTGGCATCCTGTTCAGTAATGAAGATGTTGTAAATTACTTTTATGATTATTGTGTATGCAATGACCAAAAGTCCTCCAAAGATCTACCTATTTAGCATTATGCCATTTCCATGTTGCTGGAGAGCAGAGACATGTCCCCTGCTATTCCTGTAGCTGGATGCATTGCAAGAGGCAGTTATAGAGTCTTAGGGGCTAAAGAGACCATCCCAAAGAGGTGGGCTTCAGCCACCCCTTTCAGCGCTGGATCTGGGCTGCAGCAACTACATGCTGTGGCCCTAATCTGGCATTTCCATGGTGCAAAAAGGAGCTGCAAAAAGCGGAAAGAGTGCCTTTGCCACAGCCCCAACATCTTCTGGTGCTCCCTTTGGCACTGCATCATCTGGACAAAGCGCCAAAGGAGTGCCATGACACCATCCGCCATGCGGTCAGGCACATGGCATGACAGCAGTGTCAGGGCATATTTTGTGTGGACACCATGCCCCCACTCTGCCCTGAGGCTGGCATTTATCACCAGTCTGTTCAGGCTGTTAGCCACATTTTTCAATGCAGGCTCTCAGCAATTATCTTTGGTGCAATGTATTGCTTTCATGTGCAAGTCTTGTTCAAGTCCTTGGCTGCAGGCACAGACAAGTCAGAGGAAAAATTTCTTTCTATTTGTCAGCAGCTGATAACTTTATCCCAGTTTAAAAAAATTTGACCAGTGTCATGAATCTAGATATTGATGTAAGTTGCCTGCAAACCTTATATACCTTTTGTACAATAAAGGGACTGTATAGTTTAATATGTGTATACCGTAAAATGATATTTCAGACACTTCTTTAAAATCAGATCCTGGTGATGTAAAACATGTTTTGTTTACTTTCCATATTATGGAATTTCCCCTGCGATCAACTAAAAGAAAGACAAAATCCCATGCCTTTACCTTCAGGCACTAGTGCTGTATGTGAGTGTTTTGTTTCATTGCTTTGACAAAAACAGACATCACTTTCTGCTACTCATAATCTGAACCAGGAAAGAGAGCTTTATGATTTAAGAAAGAAGAGAAACTTTTATTTATTTATTTTTACTGTATTTAGTGATTTTCATGTCTTCATTGCTTTAGGCCCATTGGCTCTTTCATGACCAGAAGCATTGCTGACCTATACATCTGATTCAAAGACATTGTCTTGGTGCTTCTACTTCTTTGTGGCTCATGGCTTTAGGGAACAGAAATAATAATAAAAAAGGACTATTAAGAATTTGCTTGGCATAGCAGCACAAGAATGAACCTGGTCCAGCCCTGCAAGAATATACAGATATAAATGTTTTGGGTTTTTTTCCCTTTCTTATTCAAGTTTTAAAAACATATTTCATATTTCTTCTTTTATGCAGGCTTATTTTGCTTTTCTTCCATTTTTTGGATTCTTTATTCATACAACTTCTATCATATGCATTTTGGATTTTCTTCTTTGCTTTTTTTTTTTCATTTGAGGACTTGACATATATACACTGGGACCTTGGTATCTGACCCCCGTGGATACCAAAATTTGTGAATGTTCAAGACCCATTTAATACAATGGCATTGTAAAATGACATCCCTTATATAAAATGGCAAAATCAAGGTTTGCTTTTGAAATTTATGCATTACAAAAAAAAAAATCAAACAGTGGATAATTGAATCCATGGATAAAGAATGTGTGGATACAGAGGACTGACTGTATCCACTAGTCACCACTACGCCACCACCACCACCACCACCACCACCACCATTACCACCACCACTATTTCTATTTCTATTTCTTCCTACTCTTCCTCTTCTTTCTTTGGTGAGCGGTTGCTTAGTTTTCAGACTGCTTACTGAATCCTGTCTAGCAATCACTGACAGAATTTCATTGATTTGTGGGATATTTTCTTCCCTCCCACCCCCTTTCCTTGCATCCCCCCAACAAATATGGCTAGGAAACCTGTATAAATGATTCATTTCATTTTTTAAATATCTCTTTAAAAGTAAATTTCTTCGTAGTATGGTGAATATTCAATCCTTTTTTTAAAATTGCACAAAAAAAGTCCTTAAGTGCAAAGCACTTATTTAAAGTGTTCAAAAACACTTGCCCATGGGGAACAAGACTTTTGAAGCTATTTGTTTGTGCATGCAAGAATGAAATAATTTTTAAAGAAAACTTCCTCATCACCCCCAGATCTGATCATTATGAATATGTAAAATAAATGGGGAGGGAATCACAGGTTTTAAAAAGGCATACAGAGATGCTGGTTAAGATGAGGTTGGAGAAATACAACTTGTCCTAGTAGAACTCTAATATGATGAGAAGAGATGGATAAGTCCAAGTTAAGTGATCCAAGTACAGACGTTGGAATGCTGAAGAGGTGGGCTGTGGTGAAAGAATATAATCCCCAAGGTTTGTCTGTCAAACCATCAATTGAGGACAGAAATGACTAGAATGGGGATGGGGCAGATAGGAACGGATTAAATCTTGAGATAGTCATAGAGCCTGTTAGGAATAGAAAAATGGTTAAAACTAGGACTGAATAACAGTACAATATGAACTGTTGTTTGATGGGAAGTGAGAATGTAGAAAGAATTCAGGGAAAGTGTTATTTTATTTTAACTAAAGTGTTGTCTTGTTTGTGGAGCCACTGTAATGCTAAATGTTTAACTTACCTGTTATGCAATAAGCCTTTACTGTTTTATTTTCTTCATCTCTGTCTCAGTATATTTTAATATATTTTTTGTTTGTCCCCATTTTCACAGACTTGTAAAGTAGGAGAACATGACTGGCAATAGCAGAGGACATAATTTTTTTCTTTAATAGCTGGAGCTCTATGTATGTCTATTGTGGCCAGAAGGCAAGAAAAAGTTACCTCAGATCACCTTCCTTTTCAATCCTTCATGCATTAGAAGCCACTTTTTTCAGTGCATCTCAATAGCAATGGCTGCCTTGGAGCATAAAAGAGAGAAACAACAGAATGCCCATCTTCACCACCCAACCCTCCTTACCACTGCATCCCTTCTGTTTGGAAAGATATAGGATTGATAAGCTGAGTCCAATTTTTTGTACAATTAAGAGTCTAATAACAATGGGCTTGATGAGCATCCTTGAATTCAAATGTGTCCCTGTGTAACACTAACCATATTATTTGAGCACATTTTAATACTGGTGAAAGACAAGATCTAAAGGGCCGTGCAGATCGGCCATTAAGGCCAGCCAGAGGACAAAGTTGGGCGTGGTGTCCAGATGATGCATACCTCAACTCTGCCCCCACGGTGGTATGATACCGTGTTCTGCACTCCATGGCATTCAGAGTCATAGTGCTCCTCTGATGCTGAGTTTAGAAGATGCAGCACCAAAGGATCATAGAATCAGAGAATCATAGAATCATAGAGTTGGAAGAGACCACAAGGGCCATCCAGTCCAACCCCCTGCCATGCAGGAAATCTCAATCAAAGCATTCCCGACAAATGGTCATCCAGCCTCTGTTTAAAGACCTTCAATGAAGGAGATTCCACTACACTCCGAGGAAGTGTGTTCCACTGTCGAACATCAAGCAATAACGCCAGTGGCTATGGTGCCCTTTCTAGGGTGCAAAAAGGAGTAACTTTTTGTAGCTCCTTTTTGCACAGCAGAAAGGCCAGATCGGAGCTGCAGCATGCAGTTGCCACAGCCCTGATCTGGTGAAGATGGAGGCAGCTGCAGGCCACCCCTTCAGGGTTGGTCTGCACAATCCATAACCCCCAAAATTGTTGCTCACACTGTAATCTCCCCCTTTCCTATTATTAGTTGTTTGGAGAAGGTTTTTTCTGAGGCCAAGGATTCATCATTTTCAGTAAAATCTCTCATAAAAGTTTGTACTGTTTCAGAACCAAATGTACAACTAACTTTATAAGACACTTCCTCCCCCAGTTTATAAGAGTTCATTTAATTCTGCAGAAAGGCTTGTAATTAAAAAAAAAAGGACTCTGGACACCAGATAGTTCTCTAATTGTCTTTAATGTTTGACCCCTTTAAACCCTTTTTTGACAGAATGAAATATTTCAGCTTAATTGGCTTCCCTTTCTGTGTATGTTTGTGGAACAAGCTGCAAAACTGGTGCCAAATAGCAATTTGAGAACTCTTTCCTTTCTCTGTTTATTTTTCTTAAATGCATCCCTCTCTGTCTCTCCTTCTATTGTTTTTCATGCTTCTCTGCCTTTAACACCAACCTGACATGCCAAACTTGTTGTGGTGAAACTTTTCTACACAGAGAGATAAAATAATAAGGGGAGCCTTCTCCTGTTTGGACAACTATGCTTGGACAACTGTTACTAATGAAAGGCACAAGGGTAGGACTAGGTGTTTCGTTTGATTTTTAAGTATCTGCTTTATCTCTGAGGTCTAGCTGTGTCACCAATTTTCCCTTCTTCTCTCTTATCTTCTACCTCTGCATCCCCTCTCAAAATTATTCAACTTTAAATTTCTCACATGCTATCTCCCACTCTTGGTTGATCCTTACTTTTTCGATGTTGCATAAGGAGCTATCCAGTACCTCCTTAAGCAGTAGTTTTGTTCAACAGCTGTTAGACAATACCCAGTTGTAACTCTAGTTCCCCCTCACAACTGACATTTGGTATTTTACTCTGAACTAGGTTTAAAATAAAATTAGGGACTGTAGAATGAATTAAGTAGTATTGACTCGGTTTGCTATGGAACCAGTTATTAATGATGGCATAAAACTAGTGATGGCTGGATGAGGAGCTATCTACCTGTGCTTCACCATTTATCCAATTTCTACATTTTATTTCATGATAAGAAGATCTCTTGGGTGACCATGCCCATGTCATCATCAAAACTGAACTGAGGTGCAGTACAGACCGCCAAAAAACAGCAGTCTGCCGGCACCTGTTTTCCTCCAGAGGGAAGCCGCAGCCACCAAACTGCGCGACTTCCCTCTGGCAGAAAAAGAACATGCAAAAAGCGAGTTCTTTTAAAGCAGCAGCACTTACATAACAATGACGGCACCTGTGTATACAGAACGCCGCCATTATTATGCTTTAAATTCTGTATATGTACAGTAGTAGGAAATCTTTGGATTACAGCCACAGTAACTGACAGTTATGGTATCTAGTTCCCCTTGATGAAGTGTTTGTTGAGTACTCACTAGTCCCATTAGGATCCCAAATCCCACTAAACACCGAGTGTTATAGAGTTTAGATATCTTGATCAATATCCAGATCAAAATATGTCTGGTTCAGTATTCTTTTTTCTTTTCCTTTTTCCTTCTTAGCTGTTTGGATGTGGTCCATACAGCAGCAGGAGTTGCAAGAACTAAATGCTTAACATTAGCAGTGGCCAAGGTGTGTAAATATGAAACACCACCAAAGCAGAAACCTGTCTGGGTCCATTTCCAGTGTTATGGCTGTCTATGATATTCTTGGCTTGTATAGTTAAAGCCATTAAGCAGAAACCCACAGCAGTAATAAAAGGCACCAGGACAAGATTGTCTGCTTCTTACATCACCTAGGCAGCTTTTTTTTTTTTAAAAAAAAAACACACTGTATGCTTTTAAAAGTCTGTACCACAACACAATTTCTAAAAATCCCTACATGCTGAGTTTGGTTTGAAAAAGCTAGTTTTATTTGATTGAAAGTCTATGTAAGGGAGAATTGGAGTGAACATTGTAATGAAATTGTTGCTTTACCATTTGTTCAAAATAACATATCTAATGTGTTGTTGAGGTAAAGCAGAGTTTGATTTGAACTTTAAAAAAGCTTCAGAAATTAGTCCTATCATTCATTCATAGACAGATGAATGTCTGAACTTTGTGTTCTTAGGAAATCCACTCTCCTTGTGATGATTCAGGGACGCTAAAAGGAGTGGCGATTCCCTGATGATGGAAGAAGCACACATGTCTTCCAGACAGGTGCACATCCTCCACCTTTTAAGGATGATTGAGGCACATTGGAACAATGTTTATGCCAGGTATGAAAATCTTCGATAACCCACTGTGGCAAAATGGCTTTAAACACTGGCTATTTTTGGACTGAAGTGCAGCTTGATAGCTGGTTGCCAGGCAATGGACAGCTCAGTTGGGTTTGTCAGTTCCCCACTTGAGCATACAAACCTACTGGGTTTCCTTGAGCAAGTCACACACTCTCAGCCCTGAGTATGGCAAGGAAAAACTCCCTCTGAAAGAACTTACCATGAAAAGCCTATGATAGGTTCACCTTAAGTAAAAAATGACTTGGAGGCACACAACAATGACAACAACAAATCTCCTGGCAAGTGGGAGATTTTAAAAAGCAGAATTCATTGGTTATAGTTAGTCCGCTCTAGTCTACTCTAATCACATCTGGTGGGTGGTTCTACAGAAGAGATGACACAAAGATGTGTGCTTAGAGGAAGGGAGTAGGATAAAGAATGGCTAAAACCTCCCAAGTGTTTGATTTGAATGTAACCGAGGCCCGTTCCGCATGGGCCAAAAGTACGCACGCAGCAAGTACTAGGGTTAGAAAGGGGCGTCCTTTCTGGATGCCCCCAACCCTAGTACGTGCTGAGCACGTACAAAATGGCGACGCCCATTCTACATGGGTGCTGCCATTTTGATGTAGCGGATGCTTAGCATCCACATGTTGCGGCGCAGTAATGACACCGCAAGTGCGCCATTGGAGCCTTGCGGCGTCATTACTATGCCGCAAAAAGAAGCTGTGCTGCTCCCAGAGTATTCTGGCCTGAGGCCTGGTGGAGCAGTAGTTAAATGCCTGTACTGCAGCCACTCACGCAGAAACTGCAAGGTTGCGAGTTCAATACCAGCCAAGGAGTCAAGCTCAGCTCAGGCTTGGATCCTTCCAAGGTCACTTAAATAATTGCTGGGGGCAATTAGCTTACACATTGTAAACTGCTTAGGGAGTGCTTTAGTGCACTGATCAGTGGTATAGATACGTACTTGCCATTGCTTGTGCAGACACCACCCTGGTTCCTTAGGGAAAATGTCATGGGAAAATTATTCATTTTGATGCACAGTATAATGGAATACAACATACATGTTTTAGCAGAGTTCAAAGACATTGGGTCTTGACAGACAGGCAGCTCTGTGCCACCCATCTTTGCCCCACATCATTGTCATAGCCACCAAACGGTGCGGCAATGATAAACTACCAGAAAGAAGCTTTTTTGTGGTGCCGTAAGCACCAAATGGCATCGCCATGATGCCACTTCCTGCCAGTGCTGTTTGGGTGCTGCATGACACTCGCACCATCATGGCACTGCCCGTGTGGATGGCAGCAAGCCATGATGGTGGCATCCTCATGAAGTAGGGCTGCTGGGCATGTATGCCCAGCCTCATCTAGCTCTAGTTCACTGGGAGGACACAACAAAATGCCCGTCTGTACCAGGCCATTATTAAATTTGCAGTGTTGCTTTAGATCCACTCATCTCCCTTTTCACACACACACACACACACACACACACACATACAATATGTCCCCATCCAGGTAGCAGATAAATGTAAAGGGAGGGGGGTATGTAGATATCTGTGCAGCAACAGAGGAAAGGGAGTTGTAACAAAGTAAAGTTCCAGGCTTATTGTGCATGGAAGTAAAAGGCAACCTCATTCACAGTATCTTGGCAATCCTGTCTTAGTTTAAATGAATCCAGAAATGAGCAGATTTCACACCTTAGCTAAGCCACAGCAGCTTATTGCAGAGGAATATTAGTAACACAAGGTAACATATAATAATAACATTGTAATAGGAAAGATTAAGAAGACACATGGGATTAATTTTTTCTTGTAGAAGTGTGAGTCCTTTGTGCTCAAATGATTTACACCTGTATTTACACGTGCGATCTCATTGAATTTAATACTGACCAGGTGATGTTTTGGAATAACTTGCTTTTTAAAAAGCCTCTTGGTTTCAGTTAAATTATTAATGGCAACAGGAGATGAACTGGCCGATGATGTATTTTCAGATCAGGTATGTATCATAGGTTTATATTAACTACTTGGTATAACTTTGTCTTGCCAGAAAATAAAAAAAATGTGTACAATAATATATACAAGACTCAGCAGAGTGTTAGCACATCTCATCCTATAACAGAATAATGTAAGAGTGAGTCATTCTTTAGCAGTCTTTTTCTGACTTAGTTTTATTAGAGAATTGTAGAGCTGGATCCAGCAAGTTTGTTCTATGGTTAGAAGGCCTTCTCCCTTGTGAAGGCTCCCTGTGCTCAGTTTTCAGGACCCCACCCACCCTTTCTATATGTGTTTTGATCTGCTTGTAAACTTTCAGTACTACTGTACTGGGGGAAAGGCAAGATAAAAATCATGTACATACACATATACAAGAAGAGTGGGTGAAAAAAACTGTTTCATCCAGCCCAGCTGCAAGTGTCTAAAACAGGATCTAAACCATAGGCCTGAATCCATCATGACACTTATGGCAGTACTGGGATTTTTAGCTACTTTCTCTATGCCTCACAGCCTTATATGGCACCACAAATATGCTCAAGGGTTTCCAGCTCTCTAGAGCATATTTTTGGAGGGTTCAGGAGGCATCAGTGAGGGAGGCTGACTTCTGCTCTCCCAGAAGCTGAAGTCAAGTGTTGGAATCTCCCCTTTCTTTTTCACCCAGACCAGGAACTACCATATCCTTGACTATAAGTCGACCTCATGTATAAGTCAAGAGCAGGTTTTGGGGCCAAAGTTATGGATTTTTATATAACCTGTGTATAAGTCAAGGGTAAAACTTAGGCATATAACAAAGGTTGAGAAGGATGAGAAAAAGAAAAATGATGCCAAAGCACAATGCTATTTTCCCACACAGACATTCAAAAAAGGCTAGAAGTGGCACCATAGTGGAAAAAATAGAGAAAGGTGGGGCTTCTTTTAGTTTCTTCCAGGATGGACTAAGCTCTTGCCTTTTGCCACTCTACTCAGAAAGGGAGATGGTACAGTACTTACAATACTTACATTGACCCATGGAAAAGTCAGCCCAGGTTTAGGGGATCAATTGTTTGACTAAAATTTCTAGACTTGTACATATGAGTATATACAGTAAACTAACATATATTGTATATATCTTAAATATTTTCTGTTGATGGATTCAAATCAACAACAAAAGTGTATTCTTCCTCCCCCTCAGGAATAAATTCATAAATAGCATATAGCCAGGATAAACATGACCATCTATAACATATGACACTTTGATACAACACAATGATACTGCTGTGGTTCAACTTTTACTATAGTGTAACATTCTATGGGATCTGTCAACATTCTGTGGAATGTGAACTTTCAAAATTGGTTTGGCACCTCCTCAGGCTGGCTTAGAATATAGATGATATCTAGTTCAAAAGTCCCATCTCTTATGTCTCCTGTGCTATGCAATGAGTTTATGCAATGGCTTTGTTTTTTTCTTTTCTTTTTTTGGCTTCTTTCAAGTTTCAGTTTTGCTGAGTTCACTGAGTATGTCAGCTTGAATGCCCTTATGCTTCTTAACATCTATCTCAAATTGGTGAGCTTCAGGGTTGGGTCTCATCCTGTGCTGATACTCAGATGGCTGCTGTGACCAGTAATTTCTTTGCCTACCATGACACTGTTATTTAAGAAAAGTAGATCAGTCCACCATGAACCAAGTTTTACCTGCCTCTTGTTTAGATTACTGTGTTATATGGGGGCTTTCCCCTTCAAAGTGTTTAGAAACTACACTTGTTTGATTCAAATTTCAGCAGCTACAGTAATCTCTAGTGTACAATTTTGAAACTGTGTATCAACCCTGTTGCTCTAATTACACTGGTTTAAAATGTTTTTCTTGTAGCTCAATTCAAGGTGTAGTTTTGATTTATGAAACCCAAAATGGCTTTAGGATATGATATCTGAAAGATTGCCCTGTCCTTATAAACCTGCCTCCAATTTGTATTCTTCACCAGAAACACAATATATTTTTCACCACCAAGGCTGCCTTCATTGGTGGGCACATGAGATTAGGCATAGATTTTATCATGTGTTTCAAAAGCTTTTTCCATGTTGGGGAAAGTTCATGAAAGCTTTTATACTTTTAATGAATTTTCACATTTGCATACTTTTAATGAAAAATTTTCAAAGGCTTTTATGGAAAGCAAACCTGCATTTTGGCATAAATACAAGGATATTCTGCATTGGCAAACATAGCTATGATGATGCAGTTCCATTGAGAACTTCTAAACTCCTTCCTTTGTACCCTGGCAGCAAACCTACTGAAGTGTCTCTGAGTTCTTGCAGGTACTTGGAAATCTGAGATTCTCTCCTGGTTGCAGAACACATTGAGAACAGACAGCTGGAAAGACCTCTTGAAGTTGTGTCACAACTGCATCTCTCAGCCTAATCAGCAACTAGAAGATTTCTGCACTCATCATTTCCCAATACCCTATTCTGAAGTGCATCAGAAACCCTTCCAATACCCTAATCTGTTATGCACTGTTTGAGTCAGAAAATTACTTTTGGTGGGGGGGGGGGTCATGTTCAGTCATTAACAGCTGTGAATATGGGCTGAAATTCTCTATCATGGCGTATGTATCTTCATGTTACACTTTCTTAGTTCTGCAGAGGTGCCAAGGAACACTGCTAGTACATTGTGAAGATTTATAATGAGACACCTTCAAGAGTGTCCCAAGGCACAGTGGGCTCTACCAATGTGCAGCCCTCCCTGGCTGGTATACCAGTGTGCATCAGGTCCCCTTGTGCATCAAGTTCCATCTAGAATCAGGTTTTGTTGTCCCTCAGGTCCCATTGTGCATTGGTCTCATTGTACATCAGTCCTGATGTGTAATAGTCACTTTGTTGGCACCCCTACATAGTAATGTAACAGTAGCCCATTACTGAATATGGATATTGAGAAACTGTTCAATTTTATTTCCTGCAAGTGTAAGTCCACTTCTGAAGACATAAGTACCTGAGTGCATTCCGACCATGAATCCCAAAGGTTACAAGACAGTAAGTCTGGCTGAACAGGATGCCACCTATCAATTTTTTGAAATAAAAAAAAAACGAGGAAAGGGTGAAAGTGCTGATCATCTTCTTCCTCTGTGCAGACCAAAACCAATTCTCAAAATTTGCAAATATTCTTTTCATCTCTACCTTGACTGTGGATTTCCCTAACATGGAAGAACAGACTTAGGGCCTGAACAGACTGGCCAGAAAAGCTGGTTTCTGGGCAGCTTGGGGGTGTGGCGTTTTGATGGCACCTGCACCCAAATCACCCTGAAGCCACTCAGCTGATCAGATGGGGAGAGCTTCAGGCCACTTGGGGTATGTGGCATTTTGATGATGCATGCCCCTACAGCATTGTGTGGTGTGTCTTCTCCCCACAATGAGGCTTAAGCATACATGTTTTGTCCCCATATGCGAGTGTGTATGTATCTAGAACAGATCATCAGTGTATGGGAAGGGCCCATTGTAGTCAAAACCACAAATCTGAAACCTGCAAAGGTGGAGGTCTGACTGTATACCTGAATGTTAAAGTATAAGACACAAGGTTTACTGGAAGTAAGTTTCAAAGCTGGTCCTGTTTCTTGCACAGGGATCTCAACAATAGGTGCCTGAAGGCTTCCAAAGAACATATTGGCAGGCTCATATAGGTGAAAACAAAATGTCAGATAATTAAAAAAAAAGGTTTTATGGGGTTTGAAGATTGGAACCTGCACTTTCAATTGAATTAAAAAAAGAAACTGGCATCCAGTGCAATTGATGCAGGATTTATATAAACAGATTGTCTTGCTTCTACTAGTTCCTGGATTTTCCTCGATCTAGTTTTCAGAGATAGATCTACATTGTGCAGATTACAATAATCTAGTCTGGAGAGAACCAGAACAGGAATACATGAGGCCAGCATATTGGCTTAAATCAGTCCAGATAGAACAACTTCCTACTCTCTCCAGTCCCTTTACCCCTCTAGAAATGTCATCATTTTCACATTGCTCATAACTCCTACAAATATTTTTTCTTGCATAGACTCCAAGCCAACTCCACAATTCATGCGAAACTTTGATTTCAGTAGAAGTTACATAGGAATGTAATTACAGTGGTACCCCGGGATACGAATGCGCCGCCTTACGAAATTTCCGGGTTACGAAAAAAATCAATAGGAAAAAACTGTTCCGGGTTACGAAGGTTTTTTCGGGTTATGAAAATTTTTTTGGTGCTTTTCGGCGCTATTTCGCACGAAATCGCGGCTTTTCCCCATTAGCGCCTATGGCTTTTTCGGCTTACGAAGCATTTCGGGTTACGAACGCGGCGGCGGAACGAATTATTTTCGTAACCCAGGGTACCACTGTACTCATAAAATTCTTATTTATTTCAGCTTTGCAATAGAAAATTTGTCTTTAATCCTTTGGGGAGGGAAATTAAGTAGGAATTCAAATGTATTTGTAACCAATTCATTCCAGAACAGAGCTGCACAATCTTGCCCTTCTGCTCAAATGGCTAAAATTCTGAGCTCATTCTTAATTCCCTTGGGAGCCTACCAAAAATCTACAGCCCTTATGGCTGACCTTCATTACTGACTGAATAACAAGCAAATTACTTTTTAAAAAGCTCTTCTTCCTTTTTCCAACATCCTTTGCTTTGTCTAGCTCCTTGAGTGGTCTCTAGTGTCCCTCGGAATTTTTGAAACTTTTAACATCAACATTCTATTTGAAACTTTGTCTTATTTCTATTAACTCACATGTACTCACTCAACTATTTAATCACTAATTTGGTGGCTGACTGGCTGACTAGATAGATCACTGAAACCTGCTTCCCTGAATTAGTATACATAACAGGATTGGACAATGACTAGAA
>NC_056526.1:108803848-108883270 GCF_019175285.1 Sceloporus undulatus
AATTATTTTTTCACTTTCAGAGTGGAAGTGGTTTCTTTCATTTTTTTCCACTTCAGGATTTCTTTCTGCAACTTCCTATCAAGGAAAGCTGAAGTCACTTTGTGTTATAAGATTTGTTGTTTGCCTCCAAGTCATTTTTTGACGTTCCTTCAAATGGGGCTTGTCATTGTCTTCCTCTGAGGCTGAGAGAACATTACTTGCCCAAGGTCACCCAGTGGGATTTTATGCTTGAGCTGGGAATCAAACCCTGATTTCTGGAGTCATAGTTCAGCATTCAAAACACTACACCACACTGGCTCTACAAGACTATAATGCAACAAATAATTAAACATTAGCCATATTTTCTTGCAAAAATATGAGATTCTTTCCACATTTCTTAGGGGCTGTTTCCTAAAATGATGGCCTCCACCCACTCCTTTTTATCCAGATTGGGGCCGTGGCATATGGTTGCAACCACATGCCCGGATCCCGATCTGGCCTTTCCAGGTGCAAAAATGAGCCACAAAAGTGGTTCCTTTTTGTGCCTTGGAAAGGACCTGATAGGTGGGGCGCTGCAGCTATATGATGCTCTTTCAGCACTTCATTATGCAGTAGCAGTGTTAGAGGAACACCATGATGCCACGCGCCATGTGGTGTGGCACACGGCATCATGGTGCCCTGGGGGAGGAGCTGGGGAGTGCATTGTGGAGACGCTACACCCTGACTTCGCACCCAGCCGGCCTTTCCAGCCAGTGTGTACAGGCTCTATGTTACTGAAATACAGCGCATTGCTTCCTAAGAATCCATACAGATTACTTTGGAAGGTCTTGAACCCAATTGTTGTTGTTAATAACCTTCGAGTCAAGCCCGATTCATGGCAACCTTGTGGATGAGACATCTCCAAGACTCCCTATCTTCCACTGCTCTGATTAGGTCCTGAAAACTCTTGCCTGTGACATCCTTAATGGAGTCCATCCATCTAGCACATGGTTTTCCTCTCTTTCTGCACCCCTCCACCTTTCCTAGCATTATTGTCTTTTCTAATCAGTCATTGCTGTGCCCCAAATATGACTACCTCAGCTTTATCATCTTGGCTTCCAGGGAGATATCAGGCTTGTTTTTTTCTAGGACCCATTTGTTTGTCTTTTTCAATGTCCATGATATCCTCAGCACTCATCTCCAGCACCAAATTTCTATTTAATTGATTTTCCCCTTGCTTTTCCCACTATCCAGCTCTCACATCTGTACATACATGGCAATAAGGAATACAATACCTTGCATGATTCCAACTTTTATACTCCATTGCATATTTTTTACATTTTAGGATCTTGTCTATTTGTTTCATAGCTGTCCTTTTCATTCCTAGTCTCCTCCTGATCTCTTAACTGCAGTCCCCGTTCTGATCAATGTTTCATCCAAGGTACAGGAACTTTTTACTAACTCAACTGTCAGGTGTCAGTATCAACTACATTACTTGAAACTTCACTAGAAGATTCAAAGTTTGGGAAGTTACTTTTTATGGACTTCATCCTTTATCATGCTCTAACCACTGTGGTTTTTACCTATGAATTCAAAAAGAAAAAAACTAAGTTCCCAATTCTGGAGTAGGAAGAAGCAACTGAAAGCCCATCTGAGTACTTCATAGACCAGAATATCAAAGATTATCATTCCACTATCACTTACAGGTACTGTAGGTTCTGGATACCAATGACCCACTGTGCAATTTCCTAAACCACTAACACCTGCTGCATCAAATTATATATTCTGGGTGATGTATTCAAAAAAGGCAAATCCTCCAAGCTCCTTTGTCGTTGTTGTTCACAATAATGTAATTGAATGGACAAAATGCTACTGCTGGGTATTCATCTATTTCTTAATTACACAGTTATTCACTAGTGCTCAGTTGTTTAAAATCTGGAAAGGATCTTACACGGGGAAAATATTTTTCCTCAGTTACAAAAGAAGTTAAAGGAATCTTGAGAAAATGAGCAAAAATGGTCATGGGAGTAGTTTTGTGACTTTATTTAGAGTGATGCTTAAAACTGTGCATTAATTTAAACTTGAACAAAATGGCACTAGTGGCTGTGATGTCAAGAAACACCTTCCTAGTTTTCAGAGTGATTTTGTACTTTAAGAAGTTTGCTTCTTTTAAATTAAGTAACAAAATGAATGGATTAATGTACAGTCAACAAAAAAAAAAAAAAATGAGAGAACAAAATACTCAATATTGTATTACCATTCTCTGTTAAGTACATTTGTCAAACATTACATAGGAGGGATTAAAAAGGAAATTATAAATTATAAAGGAAAAAGCTGGGCTCACATCGATTGTACTGCAATCACTTTTTATGTTATAGTCTCTTTGGGGCTATACACACCGCCTCGAGTTTCTTGTGGCTCCTTTTTGCACCCTCCAGAAGCCGGTCTGGGCTGCAGCAACCTCATGCCATGGCTCTGATTTGGCCTCGGGAGAGCACAAAAACGAGCTGCAAAAAGCGGTTCCTTTTTGCATCCTCCAAAGGGAGCCATAGCTGTGGCGGTGTGTCTGTATGGCACCCTTTTGGTGCTGCATCATCTGGACGCATCATCAGAGGTGCGTCATAATGGTGCATGCCGTCTGGAGTGGCGCGTGCCAGCATGGTGCCCTGGGGGAAGAATTTGGGCCTGCGTTGTCAGGATGCTGCACCTTGACTCTGCCCATAGGCCGGCCTTTTACGCCAGTCTGGATAGCCTCTTTGTGTTTACTTTACAAACCTGAATGCTGCCAAAAGCAAAGAAATTGCTAATTACAAATGTTCAGAGTGGAACATAAAATATGGTTGCTCTTCAGTTATCACTATGCCAGTGTTCTCCAATCAAGGATGTTTGAAGAAAATAGCTGTGCCAGAATACTTGGTTCTGTGTATCCAGTTACAGAGATTTGGAATGAAACCTCAAAAAAAAAAAAGTGCTGCTATTTGGAACAGCATATAGAAAAGAGCTAAACATACCTTTGATCATACTCAGAGCCCTTTCATATAGTACAATTATCATACTGTGATTTCATATTAAGTGCTATGACTGTATTTTTTTTGGATTCCTAGAGCTGATGTTTGGTGAGGTGCTGGAACTCTTTGGAAGAGAATACTAAGTACCTTTCTCTAATCTACAAATCCCAGAATTCCATAGAACAGAATAATGTATCAAGGCATTCATATGTCTCCAGTAGTAAAGGGGGGGGGGGGAATACTTGTTACTAGTCATCTCCTGGTAGAATAAGGAATTTCCCAAAGTACAAGAATCTCTTTTTGAGAAGAATACAGCTGCACCAAAGATTAGTTACACTTTTCAAAATGTTTGGAAATTATTTTCAGGAGTATTAGATATGGGTTTTCTGCACAGAATAAATTTTCCAACAACAACAACAACAAACTTTGCCCCAAAATAAAAATAAAAACACATTTTTTAAGACAAAAAATACTCCTTCCCATATTTTTTGATCAGAATACATGAAATATATTTCTATGCAGAATAAATTTATAAAAATACTGCAGAGTGGGAATGCCTCATGAACAAGGATGAAATTTTGATTTTTCTCCCACACTGAGGAAACACTATAGAAACTGTTCATCCTAGCATGAGAGGATGAATAATGCATAGATTTACATCCCTTGTTCACAAATACAGAAACCTCTAACTTTTATATTTGTTTTTAATCACATCATCCCAATGTTCTGGGGAATCGTGGACTCACCTGGAAGGTTCCCAATGCCCACCTTCTATGACAAGACCAGTAATAAAAATGGTAGCTTTTCTATTATTGATCATCCCCAGCAATGCAGTTGCTAAAGCGTGCTGTTATTTCTAAAGTGTGTGATTTGTACTAAACACTTCACAATAATGCACGCAGTGTTTCAGGCCTCAGTAAAGTTCATGGAGCATAGCACCGATCCAAGGAAGTTATCTTGTGCTGCTTTACCTCTGAGTACACTGAAAGCATAAGGACAGAGTAGGAACAAATGAAGTAGGTCCATTCCTTCTTCATTGCAACCCATGCAGTTGCATTTGCAGTAGAGAGTATTTCCTTTTTGTAGAGCTGTTCCACGTGGTGAAGAGTACAAATTTTTGAGTCTCTGCAGGTTAGACGTACTAGTCTATGACAACCAAGGCAATACAGTGTCTTGTGAAACCTTAATTTGTTATGGAATATACTTTTGGAATATGGTGTAATTTAGGGATGGACTAATTTGTTCCACTTGACTTTACTCCACATTTGGATTGTTAATGTTAGCTAGAACTATTTCCACTTTTGTCTGCAAAATTTTTAAAGCAAGCGTTCAACAGAGCACCTTTGCTTGAATTCTCTTAAAAATATATCACTAAAGTATTTTAAATAAATAAATAAAATACCTTATTACTGTGTGATCTAAAATTAGAGGCATATCATCCATTTAAATAAGAAATGGGTGGCCAACTGGTATATATCTGTGGAGTTGGTTTGTGGTGCATCAGCAAAATTTTAGTACAGTGTGCAAATGTGCCCTGCAAAATGTATTGAAGTAGTAACTAACAAAAAGTATTCTAGATTTTAACTACTTCCATTTTTAAATAGATTTTACTGATCAAAAACTTGGACAAAATTTGTAGGAACACAGGCACCAAAGACCGTGTTTACTACAAAATCTGACTATCTGTGAAGACAATTGTTTGCATGCCATTTTTACTTGAGAGTACTTGAACACCCAGAGAACAGTATTCCACAAGTATACAAAAATTAGCTATGTTTCTGGGACTCAGGAACATTTTGGGTATGCTTTACTTGCAAAAAGTATTTTAATAGGCTGATACTGGAGTTAAATAAATCTAGTTAATAAAAATCCAGTTTGTTTTCAACTTCATGCAAAACACTGAAATTGGACTAAGAATTTTTTTTATCTAGCAGGGAAAAAAACTGTACAAGGATTGTACTAGGTGTCTGTAATAATCCACAATGTTATATTTCGTGGGATATCATTGATCCTGTTTCTCACTTTGGTACAGATGTCTTTATTAAAATGTCCCAGCAGTATGAAAAGGACATCAGTACTTAATGGCAAGCCCCTTCAGAATTCAATGGATAAATCAACATTAAGTAGTAGTGTGTTTTTTAAAATGAGTTTTTCACCCTATTGCACTTCGTAACCAAAATGTGCAGTTTTTCATTTCCCCCCATCAGCCTTGAATATTGCACCTCCATAAATGAGAGACCTAATTACTAACCCTTCTGAGTCTTCCAAACTCACACATGTATTTTAATTGGACACTAATTCCAATGTTCTTTTAATAAAAATTTCATTAACACACACACACAAAGAAAGAGCGAGAGAGAGAGGTATGGTTCATGACAGGATGGACAATTGGACAATCAAACCTTTTAGGAGATGAGAGGAAATATAGTAAATGCAAAGGAATCTTGCAGCACCTTTGAGAATAACTGAAAGAAAGAAAGCTGGTAGACTACATCCTCTGAGGAAGTAGGCTCAAATCTATGAAAACTTATGCTCTTGCTTCTTTCAGTTAGTCTCAAAGGTACTATAGGATCCGTTCAAATACTGATTTTCCAGACTAACATGGCTATGTCTTTGGATTCTACCAATATGAAATATTGTGTGTCAGGCAATCTGGCAAAAGCAATTGACGTATTTTCCTACTAATTGATGGTTCAGAGTGGGGTCCTAAAATGAATTACTTCTCTGATACGGTTTTTTTTCATGGTTATGTGATTCATGAACATTTATATTTACAGAAAATTATCCCCATAACCCCATCAAAGGACAAAACAGAACAGAACAGAGCAGAAAACACATTTGTACAATTATTAACCAGAAATAATGTAGGTACACATACACAGCCACAATAGATAATGGCAATTTTTCCAGAGCTGAGAGTCAATGCTGGCACTTCATTTTAATAAGCAGCACACCAATTACATGGGTTTCCCACAGACTTTGCTCCCAAGATGAACAGAATGCATGAGAAATAAGGAAAGCCTGTTGTTTTTGTACCCATCAAAGCTTCTCTCCATGTGAGGAAGTGGCTAATTTGTTATTTCACAGTCAAAGAGGCATGAAAAGCAAATGGTGTGTTTATATGGGGTGAGGAGGAGGAAGACATAGAAAAAGAAAGGCAGGGACTGGGAGTGTTGCTAGTCAGAAGGCAAGGTAGTTTAGGGACAGCTTGAAAAATAAGATGAGATGCTAGTTTTGTTTGATCTCATTTCTGGCACTATAAACCAGGTTCACTGAAGCAGACAGATGATACCCTAAGGTTAAGCTGGTGTAAATCAGCCTGGCATCTGACCCAGCTTTTTCCTTGGCCAGGATGGCTGAAGCTGCATGCTTATATCCACTTGTCTGAGAGTAAAAAGCCCCATGGACTCAACAGGATTTACTTCTGAATAGGCATATACATCTATGGAAGAGCAAAAACGTTAAAACTAGGACACTTTTTTTTTTAACAACAACAACAACAAAAAGCAAAGCTGCCCATCTCTAACTTGCACATTATTTACACATGGACTTTGTTTTCATTTTATTTTAGTAAAAAATATAAAACATTAATTCTGACAATGCACCGCTGTCTCTAAAATATACAAGACCTTTGCACAAAGAATAAACAGCTGAGTAAAAGTCTGTTTTCACCATGACAACTTAACAGATCGATTCCCTTATTCTCCTTGATGGATTTAATTTTGCCACTTTTTGTATCAAAGAAGCAAATGTAAAGCAGCGACAGAATTAAAGTAGCAGAGGTGAGACGAGACACACATAGATATTGTGTGTGTGTGTGTGTGTGTGTGTCTTCAGAGACAGACAGAAGAGGTGCTGGCACAAATCCCATTAGTTACTAACAGGATTTGTGTGTCTACCTCCCACTTGCTTCTTAGACATTTTACTCTTTGTTGGCAGTTCCAATTTGAGTCAACATGTCATCTCAGCAGATGGTCTTCAAACTTGTTGCTACATATACCCAAATAAACAAAGATCTACCTTTCTTACTATAAAGTCAAATTTACATTTGCTTTTAATGAATAAATCAGTGCTATTGCCCAACTTACAAAATGACCCATCCTAGCCTTGCTGACCAGGAAATGTGCATATGCAGTTGCACACACTGAACTCTTGTGTAATAAAAACTAGGGGAGGGGAGAAAAAATTCTGATAAATGGAAGATCCTTTAATTTAACCTAGCATCAATGTGTTACAGCCCATTTTTGAACCTATTTTCCCCCCAGCATTTTTAGTAACCCTTATATATTTTATTAGTACATTCAGACTACTTACAAATGCAGATCTCTTAGCAGTTATTCAATAAAAGCCTGGCCTATGCTTTTAAAAGAAAAAAAATACCCAGCAGGACAGGCATTCAAAACATTACATAAATTAACTCTTCAGAGTCCAAGATGCAAACAGAGTGATCTCAACAAAAACTTGAGAGCTACTGAATAGCATTCAGATCCTGAAGAAAATTTCCAAGTGATAGTGTATTCTTCCATGGGGTCTCGTATATATTAAGGACTGTGCATTGTGGGTCTCTTTGAGAAGCATCATCAATAGGGAGGGTCCAGAAAATGTAACAAAAGTATTTTTTTCACTTTCAAAAAAGTCCTTTCTTTAAATAAAATACACAAACTATGTAGACTCAAGTCTAATGTGTTGGCCCACAGGTTGGTGGTGCCTCCGGTTCCGTTTCTTCTTCATTTCTTGGATGTGTTTCCACTTTGGTCCACCTTTGTTACGCTGCCGTTTCTTTTCCCGATGCCACATCTGCTCACAATATTCATCCAGACTGAAGCTGGGGCTGCTGAGAAGCTGGATGTAATCCTTATACCTCAGTTGAGACTCAACTTGCAGATCCCGTACCCGGCCTTCTTCATCAT
The DNA here is from genome assembly GCF_019175285.1 of Sceloporus undulatus. Classification (NCBI taxonomy): domain Eukaryota; kingdom Metazoa; phylum Chordata; class Lepidosauria; order Squamata; family Phrynosomatidae; genus Sceloporus; species Sceloporus undulatus. The sequence goes on from NC_056526.1 coordinate 108,811,725, forward strand.
CCGTTTTCTGAGAGTTTTCCATCTGTCCATTCTCGATGACATTTAAATTTAATTTCACAACGGTTTGGACAAATGTATGCTCTTGGGCTTTACAATAATATGCTCCTGTGTCCTTTCTCTGCAAGCTGCGGATCAACAGTCCATATTCTGTCTTGATGATTCTTTCATCAGGTTTCAGCTGTTAGGTAAAAACAACAACAAATAATTGTCCAGAAACATCAAAACAAAATAAAATCTCAAGTATCTGCAGCAACTAATACCACAGTCTTCTGATATCACTGTTATAGCCTAAAACAATATTTTAAATCAATTTATTTAAAATCTGTATAATTAAAATGACTAAAAAACTCTGCCTTGCTGCTCAAGCAGCCATTTATTGGCCATCCTTCTGTTCCTGTCCCTTGCAACAGGCATTGAGCACCACAGGAGACTTCCAGTACTGACTGGAAATAGTAGGTACAAGATATATAGGTAAAAAAGAGTACTTAATTTGAAAGAGCTAGTTTCCATACTTTAAGTTCATTATTCTAACAGCATGGTATGGATTATTGTACTCTTGAACCTTTTGAACTGCAATTTGTGTCCAATCAAAGAAAAAAACAGCATTTTCTGCACTACGAATTTTAAGTATTTGAAACACTGAGGTCTAACAAACTTAGCCTTTTAGAGTCTGCTAATAAGACGGAATATATAATACAGGAATTAAGGGGGAAACCACAACCATCTTTTCCAGATTTTGTAATCGATGTGCTGCAGTAAACATTTCCTGATGCTGAAGTCAGCATTTCATTTTCACTCATTTTAACATTCAAGTAATAATTATAGTGGGGAACATGACAAAATTGCCAGCATTGGTTACTAAAAAAGAGGACAATTGAAAAAGAATGGAGAAACAATAAGACCTAATAAAATTAGAGGTGATTACCTTGAACAGACCCATTTAAACTTGTGGTTCTGGTTCAAAGAATTGAGCAGGAAGACTAGAAAAAGCAGCTGGACTTTATCCTTGGAAAGCAGGTTTCATTCACTGCATTATTAACTACTTTTCGGTGTGTGAATGTGTATAATTTCTTCATTTCTTGTCACAAATAATTACTTCACAAAAGGATCTCCTCACCAAAGAATTTGTTGGTGTAGTTGTGTGCTTCAAGGCTCTCCTGACTTTTGGCAACCCTAACGTGATACTATCATGGTGATTTCTTAGAAGGATTCATTCAGAGGCGGTTTGCTATTGACTTCCTCGGAAGTGGAAAGGAAAAAAACATTGTTCTGTGTTATGGATGCTTGTCACTCAAGATATGCATCAGTTTCAAAGAATGAATACTGATACTGGAAGCTAAGCAGGATCAGACCTGGTTAGTATTGGAAGGAAGATTGCCAATGAATACCAGGTGCTGTAGGTTAAATTTCAAAGGAAGGAACTGGTAAAAACACTTCTGAGGATTCCTTACCTTAGAAACCCCTATGAAATTCATGGGATCAACATAAGTTGACAGGTGACTTGAAACACACACACACACACTTTCCCCCCTATAGCTTTGACATGCTGTCATATCTCATACAATGGACCACAACATATGGGGAGAATAATTGTTCCAAAGTAAAGGAGAATGGGTTATTTAACAAGGAAGCCAGACTTATCCAAAGTCATCCAGTGGATCTTCATAGCTGAGCAGAGATTTAAACCCTGGTCTCGCAGAACTCCAGAACTTCCACTTGCTAAGTCAAACCAGGCTAACCCCATGCCTTTTTTTTAAGGCAACCTTTGACATTTGGGAGATAAAGGGCAGTGCATCCCCTGCAGAATATCATACACCATTCCTCCAATATAAATACTGCATATGAATCCTTTCCTGCAACCAGTATCACCTTGTATATTCCTCTCCCTGTTTCCCACCACAATCTCTCAGCTTCAGTCTCAAGAACCTCCCATTCATCCACCTCTCAACCCCAATCCTTTTGCACACCTTCTCCCCACTCCACTATCTCCCAAAACAGTCGTAAGTAAGAAAACCCAGCAAAGTTAAAAATAAAATAAGAATACCCCAGAGGCACAGAGTTGGCCTGCTTTGGAATAGTGAGGGGAGAGGAGGAAGAGAATCAGGCCCTATCCTGCCATGTGGCTCCTGTAATATCAGAACTGAAGTGCAGAGGCCTTTTCACACTTTAATAGTTGCACTATAATAGCAATATTGAGAGCTGATTCATAGGTTTTGCCTCTCAATGAAATGGTGCAGTACAGCAACAAGACATGAGTAGAACAGAGACAATATTATACTGGCCAAAAATGCTTTTATCCTGTTGAAATACTGTTTTCAGCCTCATATGGTGCTTTGTAGCTTCGTGTGGTAAAGTCCTCAGATAAAAAATAATAATTTTGGAAGCAGGTCCAATAAAATGTGATCAACAAAAGAGTGAATAGATATAATAACAGATACAATAAAAATCAAGAACTGTTCCCCCAGAAACCCCCAAATTACAGCACTCCAGAAAAGAACCCAGAACATCCCTTAGCATTTTACTTACAGCTATACTTTTAAAAGATTAAATAATGTTTTATATAAACCATTTCATAAATGCTCCAAGTGTTACCCTGACTCAGTCACCCTACTATCTGATTTGGGTCACTATTTTTGCCTACATCTTACAAATGAAGAAATTAAATGAAGAGATATGACGTGTCAATAACAGGTATTGCAAGTCAGGGGCTGAGCTGATATTTAAGTCATGGCCTTCAAGGCTCACAGCACATTCTCTCAGCTAGTATATTATGCCAGGTCTTTCTATAGGATGTTCTCTTTGAAGAGCAGGTGATGTCAATAGAAACTGGCATACAGAAGGCAGCATCTGTCCTTCTACTGCCACACTCAGGCCTATGTGATGAAAAGCAGTGAGGGGGAAAGAGTCTGTCTGATTAGGTAACACAGAGCATGCATGCTCGAGAAACTCTTCACCATGCTTATTTTACAAATGAACCATTGAAAATGCACAATTCTATTGAAAGCTTTATTTTAAAAAATGAACTGGGGGCAAATGAAGCTGGAAAATTGCCCAAATGACACATGTGCCTTTCTAGCAAACTTCAGAAGGAACAGATTCAGGAGGCATGAAGATGGCTAAATTAAATTTATTCACAGTGAGTAGATTGTACACTGTTTCTTTATGTCAAAAATATGTGGACAATTCCCTTCTCCCTCAACAATATACATATGTACAGTATAAACCCTGGCTAGCTACTATGCCACTGAACCAATTTTTGAGACAGATATGTGCAGCTGTCTGTATGCCACCCTGCTGACCCATCAATTACATTGCAGACCACAAGACAGCTGTTTAAAAAAAGGATCAAGTAACAAGAAAATGGGGCTAATGATCAGTGAGTGCATCAAGATTTTATTTTGTCCTATTTTTCTCTGATAAAATAACTTTTGGGAAAGAGATCCAGATGCCCATGTTTCATAATAAATGGCCATGATGCTGTGTGTGTGTGTGTGTGTGTGTGTGTGTGAGAGAGAGAGAGAGAGAGAGAGAGAGAGATTGGTAGATGCTTAGATCTTTCCAACTGAAATTGGTGGGATATGGAGTGCTTAGCTTTGCTTAAGGACCCTTACATTTTATTGAAAAGGAGCAGAGGTTTTGAAGATAATATGCCTCTTCAGATAGCCTGAACTTGAGCCTTGCAGGGCTCTGTAGGTCTCTGGGTCTCTGTAATACATGCCAAATTGGCATGCTCATCCAACATCACATCCTGAATGGGAATGGTCTTCCCATTTACTCACTTGGCATTCACCAGTAGCATTTTCATCTTAGGTGTTCTGTTGCAAAGACTATCCAGATTGTTTGAGTTGGGAACAGTTTAGGAACAACTAGCATCCTGTTGTTATCCCTTCGATCAAACTATAACTGTCTCCCTTTTCCATCTCTCTCTGCCCTAAGTACATCTTTGCAGGGCCATTTCAAACTAAACAATTACAGCACTGATTCCACTTTAAATGCCACTGGTGTTATCCCATGAAATCCTGAAGTTTGCAGTTAGGCAAGACACTAAAAATATTTCTGCTTGAATTACAAATCCCAGGGTTCTATTTTGCTATGGCAGTTGAAATGGAATTACAGCAATATAATTGCGTATAGTGCTATCAGGGCCCTTAGACAATATACGTATCTCTTTTTTCACAAAGGAAGGAATTTATCTTCTAAGACTGTGTCTGTTGTGACATTTGTGTGCACCACTAAATAACACAAAATGCCTCTCACATCCTCCAGCAAAATTTAGAAGCCATTTCATTTAATAGAATTTAAATCATATTATTCTTTGACTAATATTTATTGAATGGAGTAACAGCTTTAATGGAAAATAGTTAATTGCAAGATCAAGAAGACAGACTGCATTGATATCTTAGCTAATATTTACAATCACTTGAGATGGAGAGTTGAAATTGATCTATGGGGGTAGTTGTGAAGGATCTAGGGATGAATCTGAAAGAGATAAGCCTATAGGCTATTTAGTTTGGGACTTGATACACATTTTATCTATGACTGTAGCACAGACGATAACATTTAGCCATCTGGAAAATAATTAACATAAAAATAGTCTGGATGAATAAGGCTATCAAGCCCAGCATCTTCAATCCTAACAGTGGGCAGCTATTTGGTTTTGAAAAGTCTCCAATAAAGGCACAATGGTTATGGATGTGTACTGATAAACATTTGATATATTGCCTCTGAATATGAAAAATCAATTTAGCTACAATGTTTAATAAATATTTGATAAAACTTACCCCCTCCAAATAAATCTGTGTATTCTTTTACCCTTTAAATCCTTCTACCCATTTTGTGACAATGAACTGCTATTGATGGAATAGTTTGAACAGCCAAGTATCACTTATTTCTCTATTCACTGGATTAACCTAAACTCCAGTGTTCTGAAAGAATATTGGTTTACTTTGTCCCTACTATTCATGGATCCTGCACTTGCTCTTTTCTAAACTAAAAATAGGTAAACACTTGTAATTTTTGGTTAGGCAGATAACATTCCTGTCAAAGCAGAAGCAACAAAGTCTTAAACTGGAGCTAGCCTCTGTATGGGCCAAACATCTTACCAAAGTGTTACCTCTGGTAGCAATGAATTTGCAGTGGTGAGGGATGTGGAGAATGAAAAGAAGCAGGGATGTAGCCAGGATTTTAGGAAGGGGGGGTCCTATAATGGGGCTTGGGCACAGCGGTGCAGCAGCACGCACTATTCATTTTTCTAATGGAAGGGGGGGTCCAGATCCCAAGAACCCCCCCCCCCTTGGCTACGTCCCTGAAAGAAGTGCTTCTTTGGGTTATGCTGATCTCCAGTTTGCCTTCCCCTGCATGATCTCAGGCACTGACATAAAGAGTTGAGTATTTCTATCAATGCCCACCCTTCTGCCTTTGTATGACAGCCCAATTTGCAATAAATATAATTTTAATCCTCACGCATAAGAAATATATTTCTTACTATATGCTGTGCTTGGGTTACAGGTGCAAGGGCACTGGGCCTTCACTACAGATGATCAAGTTGGTATATACTACATGTTGAAGAGAACACCTCTATGACAAAAAAAAAATCTTTGTAAAACATTTGAAATTGATGGTATCTGTCATATTCTGGTCTTAAGGCCTTTAACACATTATGCAGAGGAAAAATTGGGTTTTCTAATAAGTTTACACACAGAAATGAGCCCAAGCCATTCACATATTCCCATGTGTTCCCTTGTATTCATTGCCTTCAGATTTAAATATGTACAGTTTAAAAAGGCCAACACATGGTCTTCAAGCATTGGTTCACTTTTCCTTCTTTCTGATTTTGGATGAAATGATGACAGACTTCACATGCTTCATAATTGTTTCCCTCTTTCCTTTCCTTTTTCTTTGCTAGCCTGCTTGCCCAGAGGCTCAGAACTCATTCTGCCTTCCCTCTTTATCCCCCCCCCCCACTTAGGACTCTGGAGTTTCATAAACACCTGGCATTTCATTACTTGTTACTAGATCTTTAACCTTTCACTTGAATGCTTAATTTATACCAGTTTCTGGAGGGCATATGGAAAAATGTTTTATTAAATTCAGAGAATAGCCCCAAAGTTTGATACACAGGGACAACTGCACAAAGACAGGAAATTATTTGAATAAATTTGGTAGGTTTCGTTGCCTTTGTACATTTAGATTCAAGATTCATGACAGACTACTCTGTATGAGAAGAATACACAGTACAAACTTTGATCTAAACCTGATTAAATCCAAATATTTTGGCTAAACCAAATGCCAATTTAGCATGATGTCAGTTCTAAACATGCTGAGTATAATCTGGAGAAATTAAATCATGATGAAAGGACAATCAATTTTATATGAAAATGCTTTCATAACAGCTTCACATAGAAGGATTTCCAAGACATTTGATACACACACACACACAGAGAGAGAGAGAGAGAGAGAGAGAGAGAGAGACACTCTCACACATCCCCTGGAGACGCCTGCAACTCAAGTTGTCATGCTTATAGGAATCAGTCCAAAAATGTGACAATTCTAAAGGTGGGCCATCTTGTTAATTCCAGATATGTATGAACAGAACCCATAGGGATCATTATACAGAAGCAAGGTCATGCATATGAGTTTGCCTGTGATCCCTTTAAATCTAATGAACTAAAGTGAACTGTACCATACATGTATTCCATATATTTCAATGAGACTTAACTAGTGCTATCATCTCCTGAATTGTACTTTCCTGCTTGATGAACTGATTGTTTTTCATACACACAGGATTGGACCATATTTAGTCAGACTTCAGACCCATTTAAATCAATGGGCAAGTTAGTCATGGCTTAATTTTCAAGTGCCATGGTTTCTAATGGGAGCAAGTCTGAATCTAATATATGGTGCTTGTTGCATTAATTCTGGTCATCATTTGATATTCTCGTGCTTCATATTTGGAAAAAAATGATTTATATTATATACTTCATTTAAATCCAATTACTAGTCCCAGCCACAGCAGACTCACTGAATCAATTGTTGAATGGCAGATTAAGATTTTAATTTTGAAGATTCAGGGGTGGAAAATATGGGCAAAAGTTTTCCAACTTTTGAAGGTGGGGCATTTAGATGATGCACACCTCTAAAGTGGGAAGAAACTGGACTGAAGCTGCACTCTGGGGCTAAAAATCAGAGGAAACAAATCCCAGGATGTTTGGTCTAGCACAGAAAATATGCATCTTTGCACCTGCATAATGCCCCAACATGAGTGTGGGGCTGTGGCAAACTAAAGAAATGAGTGTGACAACTTGAATGGATGTCATTACCATATATACAAACCAGAGAGTCCAACAAGGGGCATGGGGTGATGGGGGCATGTAGAGGGGCCTCCATGATTGTGCTTTGCCAATGTATCACTCGCACATTGATGTACTAATGCTTTGCACCAGTGGAGCATCACATGTGTGACTGTATGGCCAATCAAAGGTGTGGCCATCCAATGGGATGACATCTGGGAGGACATGGGAAGTACTTGGCGGTCACCAGCAGCAGCATGTTTGTGCAACAGTGCACACATACGGCGAGGAGGCAACAAAAACAATTACCATCAGTGTTGCTTACACCTAGCATCTGGCTTTCTTAGGTCCAAAATACACTGAAGAAATAATTCAGTTTGAGACTGCTTTAACTGCCTTTACCCAGTGCTAGAGAATTCTGGGATTTGTAGTTTATTGTGGCACCAGAGCTCTCTCACAGAGAAGGCTCAATGTCTCACAAAACAACAATCCCTAGAATTACCTAATATCCAGCAAGGGCAGTTAAAGCATTCTCAAAAGGGATTATTTCTGCAGTGTGTTTTGGACCATAGGTATACAGGTATTTCCTCTAAAAATTGAAGTTTTTGCAGTTATGAGTCAGACATGTTCACAGATCTACAGTTTATAGATTTTTTTGAAACCTTTCCCCCAAAAAAGCTATCCATGCTGGATGCCACTATTCTAAGTTACTGTTATTTTGTCTAAAATAATATTTCCTTTTCATAATTTTTGAGACTGAGATAAATTTTGGCTTATAAATTAATTTTGCCTTACAGTGAAATAATTGTGTAAGCCTCGAAGACACCAGATCATGTCTAATCATGGTTAGGACCTGGATGAAAGCCTCACAACAAATACCAGGTGCTGTAAGCTACGTTTCAGAGAAGAAACTGACAAACCCACATATTGCTTGCACCTAAGAAAAACCTATGAAATTCATGAGGTCATCATAAGTCAACAGGAGACTTGAAGGCACGCACACATACAGGGAAAGAACCACTTAAATCAAGAGCTTCGTAGAACCATTTCTTAGGTGTAAAGATTTAGGAAAGAAAGCTTAAAGCAACTAAAGTATATTAAGCAAGAGAGGATTTAAAAGTACAGCGGAATCGAGCTAAGTCAATACCACTTGCCCTTTGTGGATGGTGTGTTTAGAAGACGTCCATCATTACATATTGTACCAGTTCTTTCACGTTAAAACATTGCACCTGTCTGTGAAGAGAGACTGGCTTCAAAGCCTGCTTTTCATCATTAATCAACATGTGAAAGAATGCTGAAGGTAGAGGAAAGGGTAAAAGGTGAATGGGGAAGGAGTGTGCTGTGATAAATGCAATGTGGAAGCAGAAAGTGATTAAGCATTTCTGCTGGGAAAAAACAGAGAATTATCTTTTGGAAAATGACATCACTTTTATCTCTTTCATCTCTTAAGCCACCCTGCAAATTATTCTGTTTTGAAACAAGTAGCTATCCTCATCCAATACATCACCCTTTTCTTAATTTTGTGACAGAATTTGTGGCTCCAAAATATAACAATTCTATTCTGTTCAGCAAATATAAGAATTTTGGTTTGAACAATTTTCAATGTCTTCTTCTCTGCAATCCTAAAATTATAGAGACAGAGGGAAAGTTTCATCTGAGGAGGAAGAATACTTATTTGGGAGACAATTAGGCCATATAGACTGGCAAGAAACACTGGCATTGGGGTGGATTGAGGGCATGGCGACTGGCCGTCACCCACCCCAAATTCACCCCATCATGCCACTCACCCAACCAGATGGTGGGCAGTGTTATGACATTTCTGCAGGGCAGCATTTAGGCACACTGAGCCAAAGAAACAGGGAAAAGCCACTGCCGTTGCGGCAAGGGTGGTTTTTTTTCTGGCTCCAAAAGGAGCAGCTTTTTGCCACTTCTTTTGGAGCTGGCAAATCACCAGATCAGGGCTGCAGCCCCGATCCAGTGCTCAAAGGGGTGGCAGCAAGCTGCTCCTTTGGGGCTACCTGTTTAGCCCCAATTTCTTCATTTGCCCTTAACCCCTTTCACAGCTACCTCCCTGAGAGTATCTGAAAGTAATCTCTAGTTTTGCAAATATAACATGTCAAAACATATACCATACATATACACATCGACTAATTCTGTTAGTGCACTATTATTAATGTCTGATTTTTGCATTCCAAGGGATTAGACCTATTTCTTCTCTGTCCCAGAATCCTTCTAATTAAGTGGATGAGTGGGAGAAGCCTTCTGCATATCAAGCCTCCTGTTACTGTCTTGTAATAACCTTGAAATACACCTTAACACTGTGCTCTTTGACATACACATATTTTCACAGTTTAACACTTTATACCGATGACATTCACTGTTAGAGGTATATGTGGAACCAGTTGTTGACTACCATGATTCTGCTGCATCAATTTATCTTTCCTACTGACTCACACAAACGAGAATGGGAGTTGCACCAGCAGGATAAATTCCCTTTGAATTTCTTTTGGTGTTCTCTATATTTTGTCTTGTCATAAATAATAGTGTCATTAAGTGAGCTGTCAAGGAGGAAATGATACTCAGTGGTCTTTTTAGTACTATTTCAACTGCCTAAAGGTGATAATTGTGGTTTGGACAGCTGCATACCATTCATAAAGGTAAAAGGTAAAGGTTTCCCCTTTGACAAGATTGTCTAAACCAACTGTAGGGGGCGATGTTCATCTCCGTTAGTAAGCAGAGGGAGCCATCATTGTCTGATGACAACTCTGGTAGACGTGTGGTCAGCCTGACTGCACAGAACACTATTACCTTCCTACTAAAGTGGTATCTATTTACAGACTTGAATTTTTAAATACTGTATGCTTTTGAACTGCTAGGTTGGCAGAAGCTGCGACTAGGGATGGGAGCTCACTCCATCACACAACACTTGGGCCTTGACCTGCTAATCTTGCAATTGTCAGAGTCAGCATCTTAACCATTGAGCCACCGTGTTAGAAAACAGGCAATAATGTAAAAATACTCATCCAAAAGAGACAACATGGTGTAGTTTAGTTTGAGGGTTGGATGACTCTGGAGAGCAAGGTTTGAATCCTTGCTCAGCTATGAAATTTACTGGCTGACTTAGGGCAAGTCACATTCTCTCAGCTTCAGAGGATGGCAAAAGCAAACCTACACTTAATGAGTCTTGTAAAAAAAATGATAGATTTGCCTTAGGGTTGCTATAGGTCAGAGATGACTCGAAGGCAGACAACAACAAAAACAGCTGGTCTAAAGGTATTACACAGGCCTGAGATGAAAACAAACTTTCTTTCCAGTGTTGTGGTTATTTTTAATGTATTTCTTTGGTTCTGAATTAGAAAAAAAAAAAACAGTAAAAATTTCATACCACACACAGTTCTTTCACAAATTCAATTATTTTTATCTATTCAGCTTTGATTAAATATGGATATTGATGTTCCAGTGCAATTTATTTTCATGCTTTGAATGGATTTTGTGTTTCATATCAGTGGATTAAAATGTTTTGAAAGTCTATTAGAAGATTTTAACCCATTTATTACTCTTTGCAGGATCATTTCATTCAGACACATATTATAGCATAGAAATGTCAAAAGCAAGTTGTGAAAAAACTATATGGGAGGGAGCAAATCTGAGGTCATATTTGGATTTAGGACACTCAATTCTTATAAAACCAGCATACTTTAAAAAAAAAAAAGTTTTTATGATCCTCAGTTTTGCAGACCTGTATTATTGTTCACATCTAGCTATTATTAAACATGTTTCAAATGACAAAAACACTAACTGGAGTCCATTGCCAGAGGAAATGAAACTTCAAATAAATCTGCATCCCACTTGAAAAAGAAGTGCTATCAAGAAATTCCTACTAGAATAAAAAACATGTTGGAACAGGAGTACAAAATTTGCTATTATTCTGCAAATATAGTTACCAGCTGGACCTTAGTGGTTCTGGTCAACTCCAAATTATATGTCACATACACATAAAAATTAGCTGATTCTTGGTGGAGTAGCTGAAAATGTGTGACTCCCTTTCATCTCAGGTACTGTACATGCAGAGGCCAGGAAGGAAAAGCAGGAACTCATGAGCTGTCACTTCAAGTATATGACTTGTTACATCCCCTGGAAACGTACATGGCAGTTTTGCAGTGCTGTAGTCCCAAAAGATTTTGGGCTGGGGCCGGTCTAACACAAGGAGGTCTAATATTTTTTACAGGTTACAAGAGGCTCCTGCTAAAAACTGAGCAAAAACATCTGAGCCTTTTCCGGCCCTGACACCTATCATGTATATAATGTTGCGCAGGGGAATTGAATGAGAAATAAATAAACAGGGGAGTTTGCGATATTGGATATTTAAGCACATTAAAGCTTTATGAACAAATGATGTAATGGGTGTTATTAATATTAATTCATCCCCTCTCTCTTTCATATGCATGCACAGACATAGTTCCTATAACAAGTGACTAACACTCAAAACAAGTGGGGGGCACTTTCATTTGCGTGAGCAATGGTAAAATGAGAGTGCCAAGTAACTGATGTGTGTCTGTCTTTTTTTTTTTTATGCTTCAATCTCCAGAGAGCTGTTCTCCCACTGGTGACAGAATGACCTGGTGACAGGTCCTATAGCCCAGGAGATCCTGTTCCCTCCCCACACCCTGTTCTGACTGGAAGTGAGATTCCAAAACATGACCTTAAAGGTGAAGAACAGGAGACATCCTGCTGGGCCAAGTGCCTGTTAACCTAATCTGGATTTTGCCCTCTCCTTCCCCTCAGGAAACTGCACATTGCATGTCATGATGAACAACACATACCCCTCTATTTCTGGAGTGACACTTAAAGGGTATGCTAAAACATTACAGTGATTACAGCACTCAGCTAAAAGTGTCCAGGGTATAACATGCCACTCACCAGTGATACCATGATCACTCTAAATTAACACTAGCTTTTAAGTTACAAATGAAAAAAAGGTGATATATTCTTTGGAAGAAGATTGAAAAACAGAAAAATAAAAAGGAGAGCGAGTAGATGGAGGAGACAGTTATATGTTTTTAAAAATGGGAAGAAGTATGGTTCACTCAGGTACTGACCAACGACATAGTAAATCACATTTCCAGTGTCTCAGGCTGATCTACACATGGCTGTATTTTCATATTATGAGCAAAGTGTGCAGCTTTGATAAAGAACTGCAGTGTGTATTTACAATACAGTGAATGCTCAGTACATAACAGATACCATAGAAAGGAAGGCCACTGATTCCACAGGGGTTGTTCTCTTGGTCTTCATACTCCATTTTGATATTATGAAACCCCTGCCATTTATGTAAGTTGGGGTAAGTAAACTATAACATTTATTAATTCTATTAACCTCTGCCTTTGACCATGGAATTAGAAATTCTCTAGAGGGGAAGCTGGCCTTAGTAATTGTGACATACCTCTTCCCTGTGCTCTTCTCCGGAGCGCTGGATAAACCACCTAATAGAGGCTTGCTGGGACTTTGGAATACATTCCAGAAATGTTGAATTAAATTCAATGCCAAAAATCACCTTTTCATCAGTGGTTTCATGACTAATGCCTGGAAAGCAAACATGGTACAGAAGATTAACCTTGCCCTGATTTTTTAAGCAATGGGAAAACATAACTGATGCAGAACAGATGCTGCGAGCAGCACAGAAACTGTTAAGGCAAACAAAAGGCACCTCAGGTTTAGTATAGCTCTGTAAGATTTAATCTGATGTAAGCCATTTATATCAACAGTATGATTTATGTCTGAATGGGCACTTCCTTTCCTTTAAACCACTGATAGAATCAGAATTGGATATATATTCTTTCTTACAGGAATTCTTCTCATGCACAGAATGCGGCAAGACACAATTTAGTAACACTGTTGGATACTAAATGTAGGAATGGGTTAACATAGCCAGAAGGACTATTGGAGACTATTTACCATGTACATCCTCTGAATATATGAGCTCTCCCAGCAAAGATGAGATATGTGGAACCCCCTAAACTTTTCAGTAGTGAAACTCTTTTAGCTTTCACAGAATTATCCATATTTCATCCAAGAATAAATCTCCAGGATCATCTAGAGATGGAAAGATTTTTTTTTTTGTACTTCAGGACTTATTGGGTACAAAATGTGCATTTTTTTCATAGAAAATAGCAGTTTAGGCACATAAATTAATACATGTAAACATTACTGTGTCCAAATTTTGAACAATATGTCTCCAACTACTCCATTTTCTGCCCAGGAAACAGCATTTGACTCAGGCATGAATGCTGCATGGAGCAGTGGGGAAGACATATGCATGGGTTGAATAAAACCACTTTTGTAACCTAAATTTTATTTACTAAAACACACTTCAAACTGAGAATTGCAAAAAGGGAAGAACCTTATGCAGGTTAGGCTGAAGCAGCAGTGTAAACCTGACCTGCACCTCAATTGCCCTTGACTGAATTTCCTGAGCCCCAGGAACAATCCAAGGAATCTAGTTGCCACCTGGCCAGCTCAGTCACAGAAAGCTAAACTGAAGGGCTGTCTGCCACAAACTTCTCTACATCACAGTGCACAGTGCAGAACCTCTTTCTCCTGACACCAGCTAAGGCATCCCCTCTCCTCAGGCATGTGAGCTTTGTGGAGAGGAGGCTGTATTCTGCACATAAAATAATATAACAATTCTGGAATGCAACTCAAAATGTAGGCATAATTCAGCTATGAACTTCCAAACCCAGGAAACAGGAGACTTGATACTGGAGAATGCTTTTGGCTCTTCGCTGGAATGTTTAATGTGTGGCTCTTTATTGGAATGTTGAGCGACTAAATTGCTCTTTTTTTACTGAACAAATATAACTGTAAATAAACTGATTAAAAACAAAAAACTACACATCTCTAGTTAGCTCCTTTGAAACAAAAGCCAAGTCAGATTAGTCCTTTGCTCCTGGAATATTCCAACACTTGGAGTAGTGGGGCTGGCATTAGCAATTAACAAATTCAAATCAATTAATCAATTAGTTTTCATCCAGTTAGCTGTTGACCTATGACAATCTTATGAATTTCACAGGGTTTCATAGGGTTTGTTTGCCCAAAGCAAAAATCATTTTTGTTGTTCTTGTTGAGCTGTGCAAAACTACTCCTCACTTTTTGCTAGGCCATCAGTGTAAGGGAATTCAAATGTTTAGATCACAGATAATAAAATCAGTTGGGGGATGGGGAGGTAGGTCCTCTGCATCAAGATGGATATTGTGTATTCTGCACTGGATGCCACAAAAAGTTTCACAAGTCCCAGGAAACCCAATTCTGAAGTTCTTTTGCTCAGAATCAATGAGATAAAGGAAGTGAATAGAAGGTTAAGCAAATGGGGTTATAGGAAGAGAAAAAAAGGGACAACAATGGAATTTTGGTGGTCTGAGTGAAATACAGTGCACCCATTCTGGACTTCCCTGGATAAAGCAAATACCACCTATGCTCGAGCACCATTTAAATGAATGGGGCTCGTGCACATGGTGCCACGGTGGCGTGGTAGTGCACGCACACCATAGGCACGCGCCCCATTTGTCCCTATGGGACGCACCACCCCTTCTCTCCATGCGGCTTTCAGCGTATGCTGCGGGCACACTGTATGTTGTTTTCTAAATTTGATGCTGCTGTTCCATTTCCCCCAAACATGGTCCTGGGGAAGGGAAAAGAAGCAAAACAATGGGTGAAATGCTTCACTTTTATTCAAGCTGGTGGAAGACATAGTGTGGGGGGAGAAATGTAGCAGACTCTATTGCGTTTATGTAGTAATGCAAAGTAAATTTAAACACTAATTTACAATTAACCTAACTGTTAAAAATATTCCAACATACTGTAAATGCAACTGAATCATGTTTAGAGGATTAACAATTAGCTTAATGACTCATCCCTTCTCCCTTAACTTTTCTATCTCTGAATGGGGCAGGTATCACAAAGTATTTTTATGTGCCTTCCACCTATTCAACTACAGTTGTATCTACTTATCTTCAGAATGGTGCCTCCAGACCATTCTGTGATCTAAGATAAAGTTGGGAAAAATCACAGAATCCATGAAGAATTGTGAACTGGCCTTATAGCATGCAGTTTGGAATATATTCACACAGCTCACAATTCAGGAATGCAGTTCTTAGTTTAGAACTACATAGTGATTTATTCTACATGAGTGATGGGACTGTAACAGGACAAAGACAACCTGTTCTTTGCCAAAAGCTGTCTTTTAATTCTTGTTCTTTTCCTAAGGTCACTCATGGCCCCACCACCACCAAAGTAGGAGTGCAGAAATCTTTAGTCTTTGCTAACTCTGTCTGTGCTTTACTCCATTAAATTGTGCTTTATTTTACTGTACAAGAGGGTTGTATGAAAATAACTGAAGACCAAGTGAAAGCAGATTGAAGCAAATATTAAAACAAATGTAAAAACTATTGTTTTGCTTTTGTGGTTTCTTTCTCCTCCTATAAGAAATGAAAGCAAAATATCCTGAGTTGAACATTTTAAATTTTATGTTATGTTGTCAGAGAATTTCAGCTTAACCACAAGACTGAATATAAATAATACATATTGTAAGAAAACTGTATCAGTTGCCAGGGGAATGAGCCAGACGGTTTGGCAAGCTCATGGACAGCTATGTTTGTGAGAAACAGTAGTCTGTTGTTAAGAAGGGGATTGTTTAATTAGCAGAGAAGAATTAGAAGAACTGGATAGCATGATAGCTGGAACGAAGATTTTGGATCTTCTGCTATGTGGAAATAGGCCAAGGAAATGTTTAAAAAAGTGCTTCCTGATTTTTCCTCCAGGGAGTTCTGCTTATTTGGCCACGTTTTGTCTAAGCAGACCTCCTGCCTAGGTCTGGATAGTTCTGCCCCTCTTTGCACACAGCAATAGTACTTAGAGAGATATAATTCCTTTTCCTATGTATTTCTTTCAGAGTTATTCTTTCTTTGTGTCTCTTGAATGGCAGTAGGTAGTCCAATTAGTTAATAGATAAACAAGGTAATCAGTAAGAATTGTAATCCTACCAACCATATTTAATGTTGGATTCTTAGTCACAGAGTATATACTGCACAGACTGTAGACCTTGGTTAGCTATTTCTACTCTTGATTGTGACTTTTAAAATAATAATAATAATAATAATAATAATAATATTGTGTCATATGCCTATAAGGCTATTTTGTACATTTGGGTTGCCTTCTAAGTCATATTATTTCACGAGCAAACACACACTCTAACATCATCAACAACACTTTTGCCTTGGTCTTACATGTAAGTAAACTAATCTTAAGAAGCAGCTGTGACTTTACAGTCTATCAGTGCTTGAAATCTGTGGCACAATTTGAAGATCTTTACCACCCATGTTTTTCCATGGATATGGTTTAATGTGAATTAGAGCTCAACTGAATAGTTGGTTTTCGGTGCTAGATTTCAGCTGTGACATATAAGAAACCAAGACAAAGAAGAGAGGCTCACTGAATACAGAATGCCCTTATTTATTTACCATGGACATCTGTAGTCTGAACTGTGTCTATCTAGAGGAGAAAAGACCCAGTTTTCCAGTCTTGACAGAATACCAGAAGTGTGTGTGTGTGTGTGTGTGTGTGTGTGTGTGTGTGTGTGTGAAGCTTATCCATTACATATGGCAAAGACGATTGTTGTTATGACATCCGTATGCTCAGAAACCCAATTTTGCAAGCAATTACACATCCTCCATTATCTATCTTTTTGACGACAGGGATTCAAATGTAATAGATACTTACTTTCTTCAACATCCCAGCACTGGGTGACGGGGTCTCCATATTTGACATCTTGTCTCCTTGCACGCCTAAGAAAGGAGCATAACAGTTTGAAATTCTAGAAATTGTTTCCAGGGGCACAACAAAGATGTTTTATATTGAGTCAGAACACTGGTCCATGAAGCCCAATGTAGTCAGCTCTGACTAGAAGTGGCTCTCCTGGATCCCTGGCCAGATTCTTTTCTAGCTCTATCTGGAGCTCCTACATTTGCTACTGGTTTCTCATCCAAGTAGTCACTACACCATAATTAGCTTCCAAAATCAAAATAAGACAGGTGTTTTCAGGGTAGTCTGATAGTATCTAATTTGGTGGTATCTATCTTATTTAATTGTGGGATGCAGCTTAGAGACAGGTCCCATGTGTATGTATGTGTCTCATTTGCTAAATATATCACAAAACAAGAGCTTACAGATATGAATGAGCCAACACAGGATTAATAATCAAGACAGAGATTTCACTGCCAGGATGAAAATAATATATTTTAGTGGAGGAAGCCCATATTTTGAATTGAATCAAAGTAGATTGTAGTGCCCAGAGCTGGACACAATATTTCAGGTGAATGTGATTTCCTGCATAGCAGGGGATTGGACTGCATGGCCATTGTGGTCTCTTCCAACTTTATGATACTACCATTCTAGATGAAATGTGGGAGATCCAGCTGTCAGTATAGTCATGGGGTAGAAGATTATAAGGCAGATAACAGTTTTGTTTCCTCTCTGTGACAGTTTTAGAAACTTTTTTTAAAAGGAGAAATGGTGTAGAGAAAAGTATACTCCCTTCCTAATTCCCTCTTGAGGTGTTTTTAGACAGATCTCCCACATCTTGATAGTCCTAAAATTCATCAGGTTTCATCTTTAGACAAATTATGAGCAGTCAAAAGTCATTAAGGCGTGGGACAGACCACTTGAAAAGGGCAGCCTGCCGGTGGTCTAATTTCCTCTGGAGGGAAGCCGCAGCTGCCAAACCGTGCAGCGTCCCTCCAGAGGAAAAAGAACCCAGAAAAAATGGGTTCTTTTTGCTCCACAGGGCCGACGTTATGAGTGTGCCATTGGTGCACTCATTATGTAAGCAACATGCGGTGACATGCGTATGCTACATGGTGCTTACATAACAATGGCGACGCCCGTGTACATGGGATGCCACCATTGTTACGGTGCCACACCGTGCTAGGGTTAAGGACTGTTTGGTTGCCACATGGTCCCTAACCCTAAAATTGGTGCCAGCATGGTGAATTTGCGTGGTCTGTACCGCACCTTAGATTCAAAAGGTTTTTAAGAGATTCCTTCTACTAGTGTATATGAGGAATAGTATATCATCTAGCAAGGCAGATGGAGGCAAAGGAATTTGTGGGCAGGTGGAGAAAAAGGTTTGGGAGTTCTGATTAATACCTCACATCCTTCACTGATGATGCCAGGGTTTGGTTACTTTCATGAAGTTGAGGGCTTCTGTTGTTATTCTGCCTTTGTGGAAAGCAGTAGTACTGAGACAGCTCATGTGCCACCAGGGGTCATATAAGAATTTTCTCTTAGACACTAACTGGGAGGTTTGAAAAACCAGACTTAATTTTTGCTCACCTTTTAGAGGTTGGTGTATATCGTGAACATGAATTTCCATCCCAAGCACAGTATGGGTCTCTGGCAAGGCAACAGTCTGCACAAGCTTTCCCATATGTATGACATCTGTGTAGTGAGAGCTGAGCCAATCCATCTCTGGAGCCAATGTATAATTGTTGCTGAAAATCAGGCACAGGAGAAGAATCAGAAGCACTCTCCTGGCAACACTGTTTCTTGGTCTCAATCACATTTCAGGCATTTTTCATTTTTTAAAAAATGACATCTTATACTTATTACAGAAAAACATAAATGTCTACATAAATGTTCATACATCTCTTTTTTCATTCATGCAGCCAATGCAATTTGTGTTGCAGGTGTCAACATAGAGAATATATGAAAAGTTAATCTCTTACTCCAGTTCACTTAGGAGTAGTGGCTATTCAGTTATCCATTTCAACAATGCCCAGCAGTTTGATACAGATTAGAAATATCTTTTTCTAGCAATTTTAAGATCAATCCTTTCTGCAACTGGCCTATAATAGAGCATGGGTTCACATTTTACCATTGATTTATTTATCTCTGTGGTCAAATCAAAGGCAGAGGGTAGTAAAATGAAAGGAAGACCAAATACCAATTGAATACTCAATCAGTGAGGTCACAGCCCTGAGCCTGCAGGACATGAACAGAGTTGTTGAGGTCAGAGGAATTTTGGGGTATCTCATTCATGGGGTTGCCATGAGCCAATGTCAAAAGGCAGTTAACAAAGAAAAACAATCCTAAAGACATATTCAAGAAAGTAACATCCTATGAATTCAGTGGAAATAAACATGTCTAATGCTAAATCACTGACTACCTGAATTTCACTTGGGCATCAGTATGACTAATGTTTTCTGGATTGGGCCAATGACAGGAAGAGAATATTATGAATATTTTCTTCCTGCCACCACCTCTACTTTTCTTTCCTCCCCCCCCACCCTATCACTTTTTACTTTTTGTATTCTGTGTTTATTGGAGATAAGGCATGAGTTCAGAATCAAAAAGAGTGGTTCTAAGACAGAAATTGGTTGAGTGTGAGTGGTTAGGGAAGTCAGACTAGGATAAAACTAGTTGTGTGCACCGGAAAAAGTGGTGAATTAAACAACAAATTAAAAAAAATACTTTGGCTATTAAGTCCCAGGCATCAGTTGAAATATAAACAATTTGTATATACTAAAACTATTAATTTTGAATTACCTGCTTTGGGGACATCTCCATAGTCAAGATAGGTGATGGATGCTGAAAAGTGAATTAATAAACATCAGTTGAAGGATACGTTCAAAAGTCTTTGCATTTATCTTGCATATATAGCTCTTATCCGGGAATGGCATAAATCACCCCCCCAATCTCACCTCCAGGAGAAGTTTTAAAAAGTGCAAAAAGTTTTATTTTCAAGTGAGGGTTTTTTGTTTGTTTGTTTGTTTGGCAGGGAGTTACATTTTTTTGTAACTTATTCTTTATTTTTTATATTTCCATGGTTAGCAGATGTTTTTAAGAGGCATGTAATTTTTCATTAAGTTTCTTGTCAAAGTGAGCAAGAATTTTGTTTCCATTGTGAACAATGTCTTCAAAAAAGCATGCAAATTTTGAAGCCTTTTTGCAACCTGGGATTTATTCTGCCCCAAATTTGAACATTGTTGTTTAGCACAGAAAATGTCATTTTCTGGACAAGGAACAACTTTTTTGCACATAATATTTTGCTGCAAAGGAATATTATTTTCTGCAAAGAAAATGCTGTTTTGTATGAAAATTACCCACATGCAAATTTTGTGCAGAATGAGTCCACAACTGAAACATTTTCTGCAAAGGAAATAATATTTCTGCATAGAAGTATCATTTTCTGTATACAAAATGCTGTTACTATTGAACATAATGATGCTTTCTGTGCAAAACAACCACATACAATTTTTGGGCAAAGATTCTAATCTTTCCAAGACTAATCTCATCTGAATTTCTCAACCCTTGAAAAACATGTTTTTTATTAAACATTTAATATTTAAAATATCAGCAGTCCCATAAAGTACTTTCCTGAAGTATTGGAAGGTACATTAAGTCACCTAAGCAGTTTCAGAACAGTGCAAGGATTTTAGTTTCCCTTGGGCAAGAATCATGCTTGAGGACTTTGAAACTGAATGTGGGAAAGCAATTGTGTTGGGCATGAACACAGGTGTGATGTGTACTATGTCTGTGATGCTCATTTATGCCTTCATGCCTGAAATTACTCCTCCGAGGATATGGAAGCTCCCTTTCAAGGCAATAATACAGGTGATGGTCTTCCCATAGACATGCCATGGACTGAAGATAAGACAGCACCCACCACCTTCTGGCCACATGCACAGACCTATGGAAAACTGTACATCAAATTGTGTACTCCTGGTGTGGTTTTGCATAAAGACAGATGAACTATAGTCACTTTGCCCTTTCTATTTCCCCCCTGTAAGTAAGAAAGAGGCAAAAATTATAATGTGGAGGAACATCTGCTGAGCTAATAGCCCTTCTTGGTATTAAACCTGATATGGCGCCTTTCCCTTTGACGTGATGTTGTAAGTATGTAGCAAATTGGTACATGCTTAGAAATTCCAGATTACTTGGCAGCCAGTTGAGCACTCTTGGTATTTTCAAAGTGATATTTATAATTGGTGTCCATGGCAGCCAAGAAAAGAGAAAAAGGCACTGGGAGCTTTAAAGTAAGGAGTATTCCATCCCTTTGGCCTAAGTATCAAAAGCACATGGGGAGATTTACTTATAGGAAAAAAAAATATATCCAGAAAGGCTTAAGGCAATAGCATTTCATCAGCTTTTGAAGCCATCAGAACACTGTGGGGAGGCCAAAGGTTTGACCTGAATCTGACTTTCTAAGCATGACAAATATATCAAGAACATCTCATTACATCATAATTACTGGCAAAGAAGCTATCTGGATCAACAGCCCAGAGCAAACACTGCTACTTGGAATATGTGTACCCTCCCACTATGAACAATATTGCAAGCATGATCAAAATCATTCCCTTGAAATTGGCAGATGTTTTGCCTGAGCGGGAACTTGAAAACACACCTCAGCTTTTACTTCACGTAAACATCAGTGTCATTTGTGCTATGAACAATTAGATTTCCTTTTCCTCACTGTTGCTTCTATAGAATTTTTACATCGGATTTAGCAAACCTTAGGATTTTTCTTTTTTAAAAAAAAAAACAACCACACCCTGTCCCATGTGTTTTTACCAGTAACAACTCTGAACCATCTTTTTTACTGAAACAGTTCTAATTACTAACATTTATCAAGTGTTAGTTTCCTTACATTGTATTCAGGTGATGTTTAATCCTACCTTGAATATTTGCAGCTCTTCCAATATCACCTCCTCCATGTTCCACTTCTCCTTGGTTATACTCAAAACTTTCAGTACTGTTCCTGAATCTGAAAGGTATGAATACTGTTGAAGTACTTATGAGTCAAGACATGGAAAACAGTCTGCTTTTTATTTTGCAGTTGAATCTATCTTCTCCATCTGATACATCATTCCACATAGAACTGGCAATGAAAACAGCAGCCCTGCATGGAGTTTTCTCTTCTCACACTAGAGTTTTCAGATATACTCATGTCATCTTGCATCATATTGTCCTTTCCTTTCATCAAGGCTGAGGAACATTTGGATCTTGAGGTCTTGTAGACATCAACACCCACAGTCCCTTACCACTAATTACATTGGCCAAGGGTTCTGGGAGTTGAAATGCAAAACATCTGGAGGGCCAAAAGTTCCCAACCCTTGCTCTATATAACTTGCCTCACAGCTGCCATGTGCTTACAACTTATTCTTAACAAGAGAACTTGATATGGAACTGTCCTGTCTAATTTACCACCTTTAGCTATGCTGCTATGAATACAATTCCACTGTGGGATATCAGAATGGGGTGTGTGTGCAGAGAGTGAGAGGCAAGAGGGATCTTTATCCAGAGAATCATGAGAACTTCACTATAAATGCACTACTGAGCAAGTGTGTTCTAATAAATCTCACTAAGGGGCTGTACAAACAGCCCTGAAAATGCGGTTGTCAGATCAGGGCCATGTCAACCTCATGCCACAGCCTTGATCTAGCCTTTCGCAGGTGGAAAAAGGAGCTGCAAAAAGATCCTAGATCAACTCAATGAATCAGCCTTTGACAAAGGATTTTCTCTCTATCTTGTCCTACCATCTGTGATACAAAGCCTCTAAATTATGACCATGATTCAAAAAGTGGAAGCTAAAAAATGGAAGAGGATAAATACTTCATTCAAATCTCTCTGAATGTTCATGCCTTGAACATTTTAATGTCCTCTGAGTGTGCACAAACCATCTTTCCTGCAACTTGTAGAACTGCAATCTGGTTACCACTCATACTCCAAAGCACTCTGCATCAAAAAAGTTGATACAATCTTTACTACATGGAAACAACAATGGCATTGCAATAAATTGCTCTGGGTTACTTTCAGTGCATTCCTCCCCTTGTTGTGCAGTATTCCAAACATACATATGGGATATGCATATGGCAGTGATTAAACATACAAAAGATCTTCAAATTGATTAACTAAAAACAAGAAGTAACGTACAAAATATGAGCACAAACATACAAAAAATACCTTATTCATTGCAAGACGTTTAAAATGCCACAGAAGTTTTGTGGCTAAAAAAAGGGCACTGAGTTAAATTAGAGCTAAGGTTGGTTGATAACTCTAATGATAATCTGGAGTAAAGCTAACACTTTACGATGGCAGTCCTATATACACTTACTTGGAACTAAGTGTCACTGAATTCAGTGGCACTTACCTCTGAGGAAATGTGTATATTATCATGTTGTTCATATCCTATCTCTGCCTACTTCTCACTGAAGCAGTAGAACTGTTTCTGGCCTACTTCAGTTTATACTATTTGTAGACTTCATATTAGATGTCGAACTAGAATCCATCTCCCTGTATAATATTTTTAAGAGTGAATGGATTTTCTTTGTGTGTGTGGATGGGTGTTCAGCTATGTGAGTTCCATCATCCATCATTCAAAAGACAAAGGTATACAGAAGATGCAGCTATTACAAATGGGGATAGAAATAATATTTGAAAATATTCAAAACCTGTAAAAAAAAACCATGTTCTTTGGGTATCAAAGAACCTCTTATGAGAAGAATCCTGAACTGATGAGAATCTTTACAGTTCAGGAGTTATTCTGAACAAAACTGTTATGGGGTTGTTTGGCCTTTTCTGGGAGTAAAAAGTTTTCATTAAAAGCATAAATAGTCAGAACAGAGGAGCAGCCTAACCAGATTAAAAACCAACCAAACAATCAAACATCTTGGGCCCTTTCACTGCACAATTATATTACTATTATTCCACTGATTGTCATGGCAACAGCTTACAAAATCCTGGGATTTGAGGTTTGATGAGGCACTGGAGCTCTCTGACTCAGAATTCTAAATGCCTCTCCTAAAACTGCATGTCCCAGGATTTCTTCTGCTAGAACCATGACATTTGATGTGGAATCATGGGTTATAATATCATGTGAAAAGGCCCCTGGATGCCTTTGAGATCAAGATTCACATTCTGAACAAAAGCTTCTAATTTTCCTTAGTGTTTATTCTGTACATAGACTTACACAATCTCAGTGTTTGTTTCTTTGTCCCACAAGTTATATTTCCTATTATGACATAAGGATTATAAAGAGTTCAGCTGTTTATTTATGTGCTTTCAAAACTTGTAGCCCTCTACTTTTCCATCAAAGAATCCAATTGGTCCCTGAACTGTGCAGCAAAGCTGCTGCAGAAAAGAGACTTCTTTGTTGGCCTTCATGAATAGAGGCCAGAGAATAACAACAGCTTGGCTTGGTTGGCCAAGCTGTAACACATTGATAGGAGGCAACTGCAAAGGCTATTTAAGTCTGTTGCCCCTTAAAGTGACTCCTCTTCACATTTTGTGATGCATTGATTTCTGTGTGTTGCTCCCTCCTTCTGTGCATTTTGCCATTGTTGTTTTTATTCGGGGTTTGTTTGTATGGCATTTTTATTTTGTTTATTTTAACAGTGTATACTTTGTCATTCCATTATGGTAGATAGTTGGTCTCTGTAACTGCCTCTATGGGGCAAGAAACCAGGGTGTGTAGGAAGGAGACTGCCCTTGAGGCTGATCTGGAGTTTACTCCCTCTTACAAAGTTTAGTGACTTGAGAGGGAGATCTCCAGGTTTGGCCTTCCAAAGATGACTGGCCAAGGTAGAAACCAATCCCCTTTGGACTTCCCTCAGAGTCTGGTGTTTCACCCAAGGGATAGCCGGGGAGGTGTTGTAGGTTGACACCTGGGCATCAACTGGAGCTGTGGCAGGTTGCTCTCAACTTGTTTATCCATTTGCTTACTCCCAGACCTCAACCAGTTAAAGAGTTTTTTTAGGTCAATAACATGGTCCTTGCTTATTTCATTCATTTGTGTCTGGTCTTGTTATTTCATGGTTGGTCACCAAAGCCACATCTATTTTACCTGCACAAAATCTTGTGATTCAGGTTAGGCCAAAAGATGGTGAGTTACCCAAAGCCACTCTATATGACTTTCACATGTGTTTGGGCTTTTGAGTCTTCGGTCAAACATTCTGACTTTTATACAACATGGCCTTGTGCTTCTGACTGCCTTTTATACAACATGGCCTTGTGCTTCTGACTGCAAGATTAGCCCTATTCTTGTTCGACACAGCACAAATTTTAAACATTTTAAAAATTATATAAATACAGGCAGAGGTTTAAAAAGTTACTTTTTGGGACCAATGCTCCTAGAATCCTGAAGCCAGACTAGCCATAATTATGCTATCTGGGAAAGGATTCTGAGAGATTCTTCCACTCAAAAAATAACTTCTCTAAGCTTTGCTCTTAGAAACCTTACTTCTAACTATTTTGACACTGCAGTCTTTACTGATCTCTCTTGAAATTATGGACTGCCACCTACTGATTGTATTTCACTTTGTAATCAGCAATGATCAGTTTTAATGAAGAGGAACAACGGAATTAGGGCTACAGAATTAGAGCTCCTTTAGTTATAATGCTTAGATGACATGGGTTTTTGCCTTGTTCCTAGTCAAGATTATACTACAAAACCCTATTTCAGTTTGCTGCTTAAGATCTGGCTTGGAGAGTATTTGGGAAATATTAGCTACAACAGTGTCTTACTTTATGAGACAGAAAGTTGGACAGGTGGGCAAACTGGCAGCTACACTTTGTGCAATGAAGATATCTGATGTTCAACCATGTGTTACTCAAACTATGGTTGGCAAGGACCTTGAAAGCATGATTTCACATGCCTGCTGGCAACCAATCCTCAGCTAAGGTTAAAAAAAAACCCAGAACCAAAGTGAGTCATTCTGCATGCATAAAGTTGTTGAAACAAAGAAGAATATGTGGTGTTCAAATGAGAATTTAACAGGCTTACTTTGGGGGTGTGAATGTCTCTGCTTGTCATATTCTAGGACTTCCTCTAAAACTCTCTCTGGGAGACAACACAGCGGGTTTATTCCTCCCCTGTATAGGGTGTTTCTCAGTTGCAATCATTCATACAGCCAGCACGACACAACACAACACAGAACACGGTGTATTCTTTCTGATACTGTCTGTTCTTTTTGGCTACTAGATTAGGTTTGCACAGTTTGGAAATTTTGGTCTCTTAAAAGTTGGTCTCAGTGCTGGTGGTGGCTTCCATATCAGTGAAGTGGTGCAACCATTTTGGGTTTCAGTCTGAACGTTAAAGGAGCTATATAAGGTGAGGAATCCTACCTCTCACACCAAAATTTCAGCTCTTTGAATGGTGTTTAAAGTAATGTAAACAACGCACATTGAAATTATCTCTTCTACACAACCTTTGAAAGTACAGGAGCCCTGTTCCATATTTCACCTGACAACCCTCCCTGTGATGTATATAAAGTTATCTTGGAGAAAGATGGAAATGTCAATGGAAAAGACAGGAGAAATGACATACATTTCCCTACTTCCCAGTCTTACCTGTTCCCAGGAACATGACATCATACTGGCCATCTTCCGCCATGACACGATCCACCACAATTTGAGTGAGTCTGTAGTCCACGTTGATTTGAGTAAACACAGGGGCTCTGGTCATTGGATAGACTGATTTGTGCATCACTGGATGACGCCTTATGAAGCTAATGACATCATCAGGAAAATCTCTAGTGGACTTGATCAAGGGGTCATATGTTTTGCTGGGACACTAAACAATAAATTTAGGAGAGAAGAACCATGTGAGTTTCCCTTCTTTTTGCAGCATACAAGTTGGTAAATAGTTTTTTGCATGATTGTGTGTACCAAGCAACTAGGCTGAGAAATGGCTTTAAAATAGCCACCATGACATTACACAATTGATGCTCAGCTACTGTCAAAACTACATCCAGACCTTTGAAAGGTTTTTTTTCTCATTAGTTATTACAATGATTGGAAAATAACCTACTCCTGTTGCTCACTGAAGTGCTGAGAAAATAGCTCATAGCTATTACTTATTGTACCACTTGCTTCTTTTTCATGGTCATCTGTTAATCTTTTTTTACTTGAAAAAACCCTCTTTATGATTGATAAGTTAATTGCATAAAATTTCTAGGGAACATGTGGAACTGGACACTATCCTTTTTCACATTGACCTTTGTCACTCTATTGCCATAAGCTGACTTTGCCTCATTGGTTGGATTCATAAGTTAAGTGCAGTCTTTATCATTTGCCCTCAAGTGGTTAAAACTAGCAGCTGAAAGAGTTTAGAAGAGAACTGATATAAGGTGAATACCAGCCCATATCAGTTATCACCCCATGAATGTGCACTCCATTGAAAAGAAACATTTCTCATGTAAGACTTATGAGTTAAATACTGTTGGGTTTTTTCCTGTTAAACTGTTACATGGGGAATAGGATTGTAAATCAGCAAATCACCGGAGAATAGCAAGAAACAAAAGTGTGCAACCTTAACATCCCAGAATTCTTGTTAGTATCTTGAAGCATTTTAAAAATATATATGAAAAGCTCAGAGGAACTTGTCAGAGTGCACATTCTTATGTTCCTGCCATCATCAGCAAGGTAAGCGAAAGTGATGTAAATGGATTAATTAAAGTTTCCCTCTTGTCATTGATCAAACTGCAGCACATTTCAAAAGCTGTGCCCTGCATTTCAAGGCAGAAACTGTGACACTGCAGGTAGAAAATGTTTAGGATCAGGCTGTTGGCATATAATTGTCTCATTGATCTGGATTTAGTCAAGACAGATGTCCAATTGGCCTATTAACCATGGGCTACCTTCAATTGTTAATACACACTGCCCTCTTGTGACTGTTATAGGCAAAACAATAATGTTTGGCTGAACTGGACCCTGATCCACAAAAGCTCATGTCATTATGCAGTGTTTTGTCTTTAGAGTGCCAAGAGACTCTTTGTTACTTTTACTGCAACGACTAGCATGGCCACCTCTCTGCAAAACATTAGAACACATGCAGACACACAGCCTTAAATTACATTGCAGTGATTCCTGTTACCCAGGCTCTTGAGTAACATAAAAAGTGTCTACAATGGAAGAGTCCTATCAATGATTGTGGCTATACAGACCATCAAATATAATCAGTAATGGGAAAACACCATGTTCAGCATATAGAAGAGTGTTGAATTAGGTTCATTTACTTTTACAGACCTTGGGCACAGGCCATCATAATGATACAGCATCAAAATGAATGATATTTAAAAGGAAATGCTTGGCCAATTTTGTCAGGATAAAACCAATGCAAGAGAATGATAATCAAAATTACAATTTAAGACATGGTCACTGAGGACTGGAGGAAGCAATGAAGTCAATACAGCTGGCATCAGATTTTTTATTGTGTCTCCTTTGACTTTGATCCAAAACACTGCAGAAATAATCCAGTTTGAGACCACTTTCACTGCCCTGGCTCAGTGCTAGGGAATCCTTGGAATTGTGGCACCAGAGCTCTCTGGCAGAGAAGGTAAACTATCTCACAAAACTACAGTTCCCAGAATTCCCCAACACTGAGCCAGGGCAGTTAAAGCGGTCTCAAACTGGATTATTTCTGTAGTGTGTTTTGGACCTTTGTTACTACATAAACCTACGCAGGTGGAAACAGTTTTAAGTCTATAAAATGGGCCGATGTAAAAATTTTCTTATCAGCTTGGTCTCAATTATCTCAAGTGTGGAATGGGGTTGAAGTTCTAATTTTTAAATGGAATTTCAGGGGAAGATGAAGGCAAACCCCTCTGAACAAATTTTGCCCCCCCCAAAAAAAATACCCTGAGAGGCTCAATGTAAGTCAGATAAAACTTGAAAGTACACAACAACAACATATCTATTGATCTCCATATTCTTGTACATGCATATATGCACATTTTGCCATGTGCTGTTAACTTCTTAGGAATTCCATAAAGACATAAGTTGCCTATCTATTACAAAATTACAAAATTCTTAAATTTCTTTAAGCAAAATGTCAAAAGAATCACAAGGACAGATTTGGAAAGGAAAAAGATAGCAGGAAAGAAACTGTAATGCAGTAAACATGCAGTGAAACAACACAGCATGTTCCCCTATTGGGGATACTGTCTGGTTTTTAAAATTTGATGTAAGTTCTATGAGTCTCAATGTCACCAATGTCAATAACCTGATACCGTCAACAACACTGACCCCACCTGCTCAAAGTCATATGTTTTTCTGCCCTTGTTCACTGGCATCCATTCAGTAAGCGCAGGTAACTGTAAAGGGACATCTGTATATAAGCAGATGAATGCATCTCAGTGCTGCATACAAACAGGAACTCACCCACATTTTCTATATACTAACAGATAGCCTACTCAGCCCTGGTTCAAATGAGTTAACATAGTTCATACTAGGCCCCACGATTTCCCCATCACAAACCCTAGGCATAAATGTGAAATACTCCTGCATGGAAGTAGACACTGATTTGGGGACCATGATCACATTAACAAGTTCTTAAGTCAGTCTTTAAAGCTTGAAGCCTCTGCTGCCAGCTACCTAATTCTCTTCACATGTGTATGTTTGAAAAGGAGACGGGCTTGTGCATAGAATGCCGGTTGCATCTATTAGTGATCTGAATTGATAAGTTGCTTCTGTGTAATGCATCTTTGAGAGAGAGAAAAACATACAGATTTTATAGCTTTACATTCTCATTAGGGCTAATGTTTGGCATTGCACTGGTATGTCCTGATTTATCATCATCATCATCTAGACAGCTAGGCAGTGTCTAACTTCATAAGATTGTTCTCTGCTATGAGAACAATGATGCTGTGAATGAAGCAAAGACAATTAATTATAGAATAATTAGGTAAGATAAGAATAGTTCTGTTACTCAAGATATGGGTTTTCGATGTGGGGAAGGGGATCAAATGACCGTCACTCATGCAAAACAAAAACGAAACAAAACACTATGACTGGCACACGTGGCATGTTTGTGCTACAATTCTTTAGTGTTTCCACGTTGCAGATTCATTATTAAGGCTGGGAGATAGCAAGGATGTGGACTGAAGTATAAACACAGATATACTTAATACTATGGAAGAGATACTGTCACAGAATACCAAGATAGAAGGACTTTATCAAATGAAATGAATCATGCCTGTGTTTAAACAACAACAAAAACCCCCACCTCTGTAGTTTTTTGATATCCCATGAAAAGTATGTAATAGACATTCCGCTATGAGAAATCCTATTCCATCCAGTTGATGACTACCATTCCTTTAATGAATCATTATAGCTATGCGTGTATCACAATGCTGAAACCACTTATCTGTGGTCCCAAGTGGATGTGAATGTTTCCAGAATTTTAGTCTTAATCTTCTCATACTAACTAGTTAATTCCTCTATTTCCTGCCAGGTGGAGCTATAACATAATCTGTGAAAGAGGAGCCTCTCGTATCTAACAAACAGACAATTTACAATGTGTTTAAGATGCTTCTTTTAGGGTTGCAGATTCCCTGTGTGACATGGATCTTTTAAACAGAAACCAGAGGTAATAATCTCTGAGCGCATTCTTTCAATACCAAATATGCCATTTGGCAGTTATCTTGAACTTAAATTTAGTTAGGGACTCAGGGTTTTGGATAATTTTCAGCACTTAAGATTTGGCTCTCTTCAGAGAACATTATGCATGCGAGATACTATGCCAGGAACTGGACCAAATCTTCTCTGTTGTTCATGTCCACTTTCAATACCCAGATGACAGTATGAGTTGCCTAAAGGCACTTAGGTAATTCTATGGCAGAGTGCCACTT
Organism: Sceloporus undulatus; assembly: GCF_019175285.1. Taxonomy (NCBI): domain Eukaryota; kingdom Metazoa; phylum Chordata; class Lepidosauria; order Squamata; family Phrynosomatidae; genus Sceloporus; species Sceloporus undulatus. The sequence continues at coordinate 108,842,692 of NC_056526.1, forward strand.
CTCAAAAGTGTAGGCAGAGATTCAACCCTTGATAGGTCAGGAACTTCTTTTTGATAGGGAAATGGAAAATTTCTACAAGCTGCAGCAAATATCTTTCTGCATAGAAGGTTTGATACAGTAGAAGTAGCATCACAGTCCTCTAGCATCCCCTCCCAGCAAAGTGTAGACGTGGGTTCCTAAGCAACTAATTCTACCCAGACTATCTCATAATTGGCACTCCACACCTCCATGTCTGGCTAACAAAGTCCTAGGGAAGGGGTGCACTTCGCCAGGGAGAGACCCATAGAAAATGTACTCACAATGGTTATACATTGCCAAAAGCAAAGCAAAGAAATATAAATGCACAGGCATGACCTGCTACTCACCCTATGAGAATAATATAAGGATATGAGAATAATACACCAGGCTAAAGCAAAACTATCTAGCACAGCTTATTTAAATACAAATTGACCCTGAAGATCCATTAGCATTTACCCATAATGCAGTTACAGTCTTCCATAGGCAATTTGTACAATCTGGGTTCCTGACAAGGATGTGAAAATCTCTCACCTTCTCTCTTGTTAACTCTTTCCAAACCTTACCTACATTTTCTTTAATGTCTCATTAATTTGCACAATTTATTTAATTTATGCAAATTTTCTTTATCTGCTAAAGAATGTTTCTGCATGCTTCAAGCAGAGACTCTCAGTAGAAATAATAATATCATCTGAACTGAGTCTGAAATTCCTAATTAGAAGCTTCAAAATTATAGAGGGTTTCTCTTCAACCTACTCCAATCTTATTCTTAATCATGGAAATGTTTATGAAGATAAAACATTTTATTCTCCCACACCTCAGTTCTTATACCCAGCTGCATCACTACTGAAAAGAGCAACATGGTTAAATGGTGAGAGCACTTGCCATCCACCACACTAAGATCAAGGGAGAGGCTCCATTCATGAAATTTCTCTTCCTCTCTGAATATCTATGCACATAATATTGGGGCAAGGAGAAGAAGCACACAGTTTATCTGGAAGGCCTTATGTTGATGGCTTGTCCCACTTATCTGTCTCACTCTTTGGGTGCCTCCTACTGAGTTTTCCCAGAATGTGGCTCAAACCTGAGCCCCCAGTTCGTTCTGTGTTGGCTTCCTCAGTTTAATCTCATCTTGCAATAGAACCTATATTGTAATAACACCACTTTGTTCTTATGTTCCTTCCAGCCATTTCTAAGATGAACCTATCATGAGGTTTTGTCAGCATGATTTGATCAGCAGAGGTTTGCAGTTTTTCATTCCCTGAGTGTGACAGTATGTGGTTTGTCCAAGATCACCCAGTGAGTTTCATGGCCAAATGGAGAATTGAACCCTGGTTTCCAAAGTTGCAGTCCAACACCCAAACCACTACATCACATTGGCTTTCCAATAACACCACAGTGTGAATAGTGTGAACAAACTGAAGGAATTATTTCAAAATAGAATCTTCGGCAAACAAACTCTTACTTCTCCTTCACTTCACTAATGAAAAAACTATTTCCCCTCTCTTTCTCCTAACTATTCTTAAAATCATTGTCTGCACCACCACTCACTCAAATGCCTAAAGCTCTTTAGTTTATGAAAACTTTATAAAATGTTTAATCCGTCAAAGTTTCTACTTGTAGACATTACAGAGCAGCTGAAAATCAATATTTTAGCAACATTCATTAACTGGAGAAAAGACCTGGGGGCATGATTGAGAGAAATCAACACCAGCATTTTGTGTTCAGGTAACTTCATGGATATACATGCACACCAAAGTCAGAACTAGAGGTGACCCAACAGTTCTCAGAATACCTTTTTCTGACAAAATATTTTGTGACTTTTATCATTCTCATCCTACTATAAAAGCCACTTTGCAGACTTTCTAAATGTTTCCTACCATGTGTTATTATGGGATACTATTCTCACCTTGCAATGGTAGGTGAAGGATGATAAATGGTGACTACTCTTCCATCATAGTGGCTCCTACCTTCACTTACAGTTGTAGAGAGTAAAACAAAACAGCACTTAAGGAATGAAGGGTTTAAGCTACTGCCATTGCTTTAGGTGAACTTCATCACTGTAAAACTGGAAATTTCTTCTTCATCCGGAGAAACACAATGGCCCCCTCCCCAAATTCTATGGTCACAAATAGGATGGAAAAACTAGAACACAGGGACACACCTGTGAGGTCAGGACTATTGGCATTCATAGCTTTACTAGTTTTGGACCAGGAAAGAATAACTGTTAGGATAAATTATACTGTTATAGCTGGCAAAGCTAACCGTTTCAACAGCCATCTATTAACAGTCTCACAGTTAATTCAAAGCAAGGGAATGAAATATAGAATTTCTTTATTTTCTACCCAAGGACTTACTGTGTTTTTAGTCAGTAAGTACCAGCTGTTAAAACCATTTTTCTCCACCCAGAGTGACAGAATGACTTCTGCAGTCTCAAGCATCCTTTCCAAGTGACAACTATGACATAGTGCAAGTCTAGGTGGTAATACCACAAGCCAGTGAGGCGCCGCTCCCCTTTTGGCCACTCTTCTCTCTCAGCAGACTCTGAGTTATTGACTTGATAAATGTCAAGAGTGATGCAAGATTAGACATCTCCTCCTAGTCCCAAATGGGCCTTAATGTTCACTGCCCAATGCCAAATCCTGACTGCAGACACATAGGGGAGTGACCCAAGGAGAAGATACGCATAGTACTGGGAAATCACACCAGAGGAAAGACTGGGCTCTGCTGGATAAAATAAAGTGACAATTTTCAAAAATGGACTTTTCCCTCCCTATTGTCATACAGGGAGTGCAGAACGCTGGCCCATGAGATCCGGGATATTTAATGCAATGGGTGTGTGGGAAAGGGGTGACTAGTCATACCACCCTTTATGCCTCCTCTTACCTATTCTTTTTCATGGAAATCAACAGTAAAAAGGCAGAACTTTTTACTCTGAAACAAACACTAAATGGGAATCTTTCTCCCTCTGCCTGAAATAATAAATGGGGAAGGGTCTCTAAGTGTAGTGTGGAGGGTTTTAGATGCCTAAATGCATTATTTTGGATGCAAAGGCCCCAAGGATATGTGAACCTCCTTCCTCTGACACAAGAAAGTGACACATACTTAGGGGGGGGGGGGGGGGGGGGGGGGGGGGGGGGGGGGGGAAGGGGGGGGGGGGGGGTTGAGTCACTGAGAACTTTATTCACAGGCCCGGAATAAGCCTGTTGCATGCTACAAAGGGGTTGTTTTGGGGACGGAAAGGATCCCAGAACGCATCTTACAGCGGTTGTGGCCCACATCCGTCCAGAGGGCACGATTTCCAAGAACTGTTCCAAAGTGTTCTCAGAAATAGTGCCCCCTGGAACAGATGTGGGCTGCAATTGGAACATCCGGCGGCAGCAGCGGCATTCCAGAGTGCAGTAAGATGCATTCTGGGGCCCATTTCATCCCCTGAATAACCCCTTTTTAGAACGAACGGGCCCGTTCCAGGGCCTGTGTGATAAAGTTCCTCAGTCTGGATTACTATAATGTGCTCTACATGGGACTGCCTTTGAAAACTGTTCAGAAATTCAGCAGGTCCAAAGTGCAGGGACTGTTTAAAAGGACCATATAAATCTTCTTTAAAAAAGCTTCACTGGATACCAATTTTTCATGATTGAAAGTGCTGCTTATGACCATAAAAGGATTAGGTCCAGACATCTGAAAGACCATGGCGGGATACAGACTGCTGCTTTGGCGGCGGTCTCCCGCCACGCCATTTGCTCCGCGCGGGAGCCGCAGCAGCCAAACCGCACGGCTCCGCGTGGAGCAAAAAAGAAGCTCCATTTGGAGCTTCTTTTTTTTGGCGCCTTTATGATGTCGCGAGGCGCCGCTGGCGCATTCGCGACATCATAGGCGCCGTGACACGTCTGAGCTATGCGTCCAGTACGTAAACATGGGGCCCCCATGTGGAGGGGTGGCCGCCATGTTGTACGTATTCTATACGTACTGGGGTAGGGGTGCGGAAGCACCGCCCCTTCCTAACCCTAGTACGTATAGAGACGTACATATGGGTTTGTATCCCACCCTTATCTCCCAATATGATTTACCTGAGTCTTAAGATCCTCAGGGAAAGCTTTCTCTTGTTCCAATACCACTACATGCTCATCTTACAAGGACATGAGAGAGCCTTCCGGGTGGCTGCTCCCAGGCTATAGAATTTTGTCTTCCACAAGAGGGAAAGCTGACCCATCTCCTTTTTCAGCACACAGTCATTTTTTTAAATGTTGGGTTGAAGGGAGTCTTTACAGTGTGTGTGGGCCACATTATTATCTTCAGTTATGTTTTCAAAGCAATTTTATACCTTTTAAATGAATGGCATTTTAATATGACATCATCCTTAATTTGTTTTAACTTTCTAGCTGTATTTGTTTCACCATTGTAAGTCTCCTGTGTCACTGTGAGAAGAATGTTGGGATATAAAGAAAAATAAAAATGAAATAAAATAATGGATAAGGATGCTCTTCATCTGATGAAAGAGTAGGTAAAGTGATAGTGACTCTAACGGTCATATAAGCAGATAGAGGAGTCCTGTAGTTGCAAAAAACTTACTGTTAACAGTGTGTATGTTAAGAACACAGTCACATGACACACAAGAGAAATCATAGAAAACTATCTAAAGAGAGATGGAAACAAATTGGCTACAGAAGTACAATCCTCCCTCATCAGTGCCAGTAATTATGGTAAGCTGAAAACATACGGGGGGAAAAAGCTTCAGACAGAAAGCTTGTAAAGTGCCTTTTTAATCTTGTACATTTCCAGCTCCAGGTATATACAGAAAATTACCAAAAATCCTATACACATGTGTGTATATGTGTATGCCAATGTTTCTGTTATACTGAACAGTTGCTGCCCTCAAAAAAAAAAACAGTAGATGGGCTTAACTTGCAACACAAGGAGTCATTTCAAGACGGGCATCTCAGAGTTCAACCTGGTGCTTTAGCAGAGCCTACTCACTTGCAAATATTTTACCATCACATCATTCCAAAGTACACCCAACACTTTCACCAGGGCTCAAAGACTTTATGGAGGTGGTTTGCCATCACTAATGTGCTCAGAATCAACCACTGATTGCACACTACCATAAAACCAGATGTGCTTCTGACAAGAGTTTCCAGCTATCAGGAAAAACATCCAGTCCATTGAACTATCTCTCCTCTGTTGGAGAAATAACCAGCTTGAGTTAAGGCATGATCGCTGAATGATCAGATGCAGCAGCACTCACTCAAAAACAGGATTTCCCCTCCCCGCAATAAATATAAGCAACCCTATGACGCTCCTTGCTTAGAAAGAGATGGGCAACATCTTAAGTTATCTCCACATAGGTCCTTTTCAAATTCTTTTAAAGTCTGGCCAAGTTGGATGCCGATCACATAAGCTTTTCAAGAGGCAGGATATATAATGAAGATATTTTAACTCATGTCTGACTTACAAAAGCACACAGGGAAGGGAAATGCCCAAGCACATATCTAATGACCAATTCAATCAAATGTTATAGTCCTCACACAGGGAACACCAGTTGGTGGGCCATAATGCTTGAAAGTTCCTTGCCGTGTGTGCCAAAATGACTATTTAGCAAGAGAGCGAAGACCATGGCATAAAGTCTTGCGTGCAAATGTTTTTTGAAGAATGCAAATGGACTTTCTGTATGCAGTGAAGCAGTTAGATAATTTGAGATTCCAGACCTCAGTTTTCTTCTGACGGCACCACTCCTCCTCTGTGGGAATCCTAAGCCCCTTATGCTTCCTTGCAGCCTTTGGCATATACTATATACAACAAAACTGTGAGCCAGTTTATACATTCACTCAGTTGAACAGGCAAACGCTTACTGGATTAAACCCAGTACAGGTGGGAATTCCTACATTTTACAATGCATGCTTAAAAACAAAACCATCACCTTCCAGCACACCTTCCAGGTGGGAGAAGGCAATGCAGCATTGTTCTCTCTGATGGGGGAGCACTGGTCTTCTTCCAGGTAAAAACAAGATACATGCCACCTTTACAGGGCATGGTGCAGAGCAGGGGGAGCCTACTTTCACTTGATATTACTGAATGTTTAAACTTGTTGTATGATTCTTGGAAGTAGTGGGGTGCCTGTGTGCAATAAAAAAAATACAGGGCGTACTAACAGAAATCTTCAGAGGAATGTAAGAAAGATGAGCCTGCACTCAACCTGCTGATTCTCAGTCACCGGAGAGCTGGGTTACACCACATGGAAAATAGTCAGGAAGCAAACTGGTCAAGGACTAATCTTCTCCTTTTTTTCCCTGCAAAGAGAAATATTTTTGTAAAAGAGGCTTGGCCTCTTCTGCTTGATGCCGTGATCCTGTGCTGAGCCAAACTGTTTAGTTCAGGTGGCATCTGGAATCAGCTACAACTTTGTTTGACGTTTGCACTGCACTCTTTGCTTGGGTTTTGCCTTAAACGTGCTGTATCATTTTTCCCTCCAACACATTCATGCTGTTGACAGAAAGAAAAAGTCAGAAAAGAAAGTTTGAGAAATACAGGAACCAAAACAAGTTAGTAAGTGACCTGAATTGGCATTGCTTGCTAGATGACTAGCAAGCATGAAAAACAACATGATTTACGAGTACAGAAAAACTTTCTTTTAATTAGTAATAATTCAGATGGAAGAGAGAAAAAAACAAATAATTGTTAAGGTGGATGAAGTGAAGAAGTGTTTAACAAAAACAAACAAATAGTGAAAATTTCTAACTGAAAATGGGCAGTTGCAAAGAGGGAGAAGGAAAAGTCACACACAACTCTACAGAAGGATCCAGAGCAGTGCCAGAATTAGACACAAAACAACATAGGTCAGGAAATTGAAGACGGGCAAATGTTAAAACATTAGAGCAGCCACAGAGTCAGACAGATGAGGAGGAGTGGGAGGGAGCTATTTATTTATTTTGCTGTTTGGGTAGAATGATCATTTATTCCACCTGCGGGCCAAAGGGGATAGAGAAATGTGAGTGGGAGACACAGAAGAGGAATTATCTACCAAACAGAAATTGTATAACATGGGTGAATGACAACTCTCAACAGATACCATGAAACAGAAAAATGAATGGAGAGGAGAAGCAGAATTTCACCTAATGATCCCTCTAAACCTCCAAGGATGTAAAGAAAAGGCATAGTTTCTCTCATCCCCGATCAGAAAGTGGGTCTTGACATGTCTAGATATCCTGATGAAAACCAAGGTTTGGATTGGATTAGTTTAGCTAGCAACAACAATACCAATAGTAGTAGTAGTAGTAACACCAGCAAACAAATAATATTAATAAATAATAATAAGTTTTTTAGATAAAGGAAACCCCTTCATGAAAATCTCACTTTAAAAAGTCCAGAAAATGAAAACTCTCCCTCCTTCTTCCTCCTCTCTCCCCCTCTCTACAAATAATACATGTGTATGGGTTTTCGTGGGTTTGGGGAAGGCTTCTGCAGACAAAACATTATTTTGAACTTTTTAAAACAGCAGTCCCCCACTCCCCCCACTCCCCCATCCCCATCCGTAAGAAGAGCCATTAATAAATGCAAAACAGTGGCTTTTCTGTTCAGTAGCAGGAAGCAAAGCTCAACTGCCTGAGCAGATCATTTCACTGGGCATGTATTTCCCTTGAATCTTGGCCTTGCATTTTCTCAAATGTCCTATCAGTCCCTCTGCAACTCCCTGTATGCAAGATAGCAAATAAAAAGTTCAAAAAACCCAATGTTCCCATTAAACTGTAAATAATCAGGATAAGCATGTTCTTCTAGCCAGGAACAAGGAGACAAGTACCCCTGACCCCCCTTTTGTGCCCTACAACAGACCCCCCAACACCGCTAAGCCCACCTAACCATTTTTGTCCATTTTATGGACAAAATTTGTCCAAAATGCAGTTAAAAACTCAGTCAGCCTTTACACGCTTTACCCTGGAACAAAAATCAATCTGTGTAATTTTAGAACCTGCAAGCAGAATTGACATCTCTGGTTGTGACATCCAGGTTCTTTGGCGCTGAAAATCAAGTGGTACAGCCCACCCACTTGAAACACCATATCCTAGCTGCAAACTTTGGCCATGAAAAGTAGGAGAAGCAGGCATACCCTTATGCCCAGAAACAGATGAAAGGCTGCCTTGGCCTCAGAGGGAGAGAAGAAGAGGCAGGTACAGCTCCAACATGCCTAGGCCCAGTAACTGATATAAGCCCTCTTTCATCCCAAATGCCCTGGCCTGAGAGGGAGAGAAGAAGAGGTAGCATCTGCTGGATTTAGTCTCCTTCCCCACGGGCATCCCCTTTTCTTGTGTGCCATGTCTTTTTAGCTTGCAAGACAAGATCAGGGAACTGTCAAACTGAAAACGTGTAAAGGGCTTGTGTACAGTGTCATGTACTATTGGTGCTATATAAACAAGAAGATGAGGAGGGTAAGCATGATGATGAGGATGATGTTTTGGGAAGGAAATGAAAGAGGAACTTCTCAGTGTTTGCTTCTAGCTGTGAAACAACTTTCCATGGGAAGCTAGATTGGGCCCTCTATGTTCTGCAAGCAAAGACTTTTCATCAAACACGCTTTAGCCCACTTTAAATGACTATGGGAGAAGGGTGCTGTAATGGGTTGTGCTTCACCTTTCTCATCATCCTTGGTATGTTTAAAAACATTTAACTCATGGCTTGATTTAATATGGCAGCTTATTTAATTCTTTTAATGTTTCCTGTCGGTAGGGTATTTAGCTATATTCTGTTTTAATTATGCTGCAAGCAGCCTGGGTCCTCATGAGGACAAAGACAGGAATAAAATAAATAAATAAATACAATTCTAGTATATTAATAATCGCCCAGATTAGATTTCCTCGGATTTCAAAGAGCCAACTGCAGATGCTGTTGTTCCAGTGAGTGTCTGCAATTATTATGAATCTTTCTTGTTGTTCGCTGATGTTCCAATTATTATGAATCTTCTTTGATCTAGTTCTATCAGTTTTATGTCTCATTCTTATTAGGGAAAACATATTAGCAGCTGGATCCACTGAATGCTATGCAAGCTGGGGCAAAATGAGAAAACACAGATGGATAGCACTGGAATTCACACCCAGGCTTAGAAGTATGTCAAGAGTGCTTTACTTTCAGTTGGACCAGATTTCCATTTGCACAATTAGTCTGTTAAATATAAACTTGCTGACATGCTAACAATAGCCCATCACTAACATGTACATGAACTTCCGTGGATCTACTTCCAGGGATGTGAATCCAAACACCCCCTTTATGCAGAGGTTAGTTCTGGGAGAGAAATAATATATTTGTTCTGAAAGCCATGCGGCTGCTTAAATATCAGCCTCACAGAACAGAGATGTTACACTGTCCTAAACAGTACTTTTCATCAGCATGGTCTCCAAAGTTAACACCAGAGGGCGCTTAAGTGATGGTTCAGGGAGCATACAATAGAGGGCAAACTGTGCCCTAGTATCACTGAGTAACACATAATCTGTATGAGACCATGTTAAGTAGGAGTTTCTCTTTGGCACAAGGGTGCCACAGGATATATGTTGTCAAAAGTTTGAATATCACAGTGGTTTCTCCACTGCACATACACTAAGTGGCATTACTTAGTTATTATAGAGGATAAAGCCAGCAGAACAGAACATAAAATAATTTGCTTCTGTATGAAAAAGTGTTAAAAATGCCTCAAGGAAGCCAACGTGCATCTCTGGCAATTAGACATGAAAGAAAAGACATTTCACAGCACATTTAATTGTTGTACTCAATATGTTACCAGATGCTTGAGAAGCTAAACAAGGAGGAATTTTTCGTGCCTTGTGGTAGTTCTATTATTCTCACTTGATGTAGAATTTGGTTTTAATTTCTCAGCATGCTATACAAATGTTATTTAGTAACCAGCTTGTATTCACCCTCTCCCTCCCCACACTCTCTCACACACACCCGGTATAAGTCCTTAGGAATCATACACCAAAGCCATAAATAGTTTAATAGAATTAAAAAGAATCGTGTAATTCTATTGTATGCTTTCAATTGTATTGTTCTTTTACATTTTTAGCTGCTTTGAGTCCCAAGTTTGGGGGGAAAGGTAGAAAGAAGTAGTAGTAGTAGTCACCTCCACTAGTATTGTGTTCTATAACTTAGCAGGGAAGCCAAACAATGGTTTATTACTCAGGAAGATATGGAATCTCATATCTGTTAGGAAAGCACTACCCTCACCCATGGTCAAGACTAAGTGCAGAGCTGCATGAATAATATTATATTCTAACATACACAGATAGTATTCCAAAAATGCTCTAAATAGCAGGAGGAGGAAATGAATCACTGGTATATATATCAGACCAGTAGGTATCCCATCACACTACCTTCTCAGTGCAGAATCTACGATTTATCAGTGCTACACCTGCTTTTGGATATTTGTTTCCATGCTATTGGCTTGATTCTTAAAGCTCAATTAAAATGTCCTGAAATGTATTCACCCACCTACCATGTAGACAGCAGATGATGAGGAGGAGAATTCTTTTGGACAATGAGTCTTAAAGTTCCCCTTTAAATTACTGAAGCCTATGCATACTGGGCCTACAATAAGAATAGACTAGAAAGCTGGGTCAAAGCTAACAAAATGAAATTCAGTAAAGAGAAATGTAAGGTACTGCACTTAGGCAAAAATGAAATGCACAGATATAGGATGGGGGACACCTGGCTGATTGAAATTGCGTGTGAAAGGAACTGGGAGTCCAAGTAGACCACAATTGAACATGAGTCAACAGTAATAAGCAGCAGCTAACAAGGCCAATGATATTTTAGGCTGCATCAATGGAAGTATAGTGTCTAGATCAAGGGAAGTAATAGGTGCTACACTATTCCACCTTGCTGGTCAGCCCATGCATGGAATACTGCATCCAGTTCTGGGCACCACAATTCAAAAAGGATATGGAGAAACTGGAGCGTGCTAAAGGAGGCCTGACTAAATGGGGAAGGGTCTGGAAACCAACCTATGAGGAACAACTTATGAAGCTGGTGATGTTTAGCTTGGAGAAGAGAAGGTTAAGAGGTGATATGATAACTCTGTTCAAATACTTGAAGGGAGGTCATATTGAGGAGCGGGCAAGCTTGTTTTCTCTGCTGCAGAGAACAGGACCCGGAACAATGGATGCAAGCTACAGGAAAAGAGATTCACTTCAACTTAGGAGGAACATCCTGACAGTAAGGGCTGTTCAACAGTGGAACACACTCCTCAGAGAGTGGTGGAGTCTTCCTCCTTGGAGGTCTTTAAACAGATGCGGGATGGCCATCTGTTGGGTATGCTTTGATTGTGAGTTCCTGCATGGCAGGGGGTTTGACTGGATGGCCCTTGTGGTCTCTTCCAACTCTATGATTCTATGATTCATGTAGGAGTGTAAAAAGATTCTCAATGAGGAGGGAAACCACTGGCAATGACTGCCAACAGTGGACCAGCTGAAGCTAGGCTGAATGTAAACCCTTATAGTTTAGGGCTATTGATAACTGCTTAGGCTCAATTACTTGGCATCCTGCTGTGCCACTGCCATTTTTTGCCTTTCCTGCAGGCAGATCTTAGCTAGTAGAGCCAGTGTTATGTAGCGGTTTGAGTGTTGGACTGTGATACTGGAGACCATGGTTTGAATCTTGGTTCAGTCATGAAACCCACTGGATGACTTTGGCCAAATCACACTCTCTCAGTCTGAGGGGAAGGCAATGGCAAATCTCCTCTGAAAAAATCTTATTAAGAAAACATGACTTGAAGCATGAAACGCCATGCTGGTGCCAGTTTTAGAGTTAGGGACTGCGCAGCAACCACACGGTCCTAACCCTAACATGGCGGGCACCGTAACGATGGTGGTACCCCAGTACATGGGCGCTGCCATTGTTATGTAAGCACACATGGTATCTGCACATCACCGCATGGTGCTTATGATCAGCCCTGAGGTGCAAAAAGAACCTGTTTTTTTTCTGGATTATTTTTCCTCCATAGGGAAGCCGAGTAGTTTGGCAGTTTCCCTCCAGAGGAAATTAGGCCACTGGCAGGGCAACCTTTTCAGGCAATCTGTCCCCGCCATTGTTGGTGTGTGCTAACTGTCTTATCTTGCACTGAAGATTACAATACCTTTATGTGTAGCATAACGCTCAAGGTGTGTTTTGGCGGCCGGAGGGGTGGGGGTTGTTCATGACATTAACATTCCAACAGCTAGACATTTACCTTAGATTAAAGACAATTCGTTCCTCCCTCCATTATTCACAGCGTTTGTAGAAAATGAAGCAGTATTAACGTTATTAATTCTGAAGCAATTTATACCAGAAAAGGGGTCAAAGTTAATTGTACCTCTAAGGAAACAATCAAAAAGACATTAAAATCAAAATGTGGCTGCAAAATTTATCCATAGTTCTAAATTAATATTTCACAACGACAGTCAGTAGTCCATAATGAGGTGCTAATGTCTCAGAAACAATGCTCATCTCCCCACAAAAGACCACCAAAGACCAGCCAAGACCAAAAGACCAGCATTTGAGAGATAAGCAGGAAACAGGCAGTCTGGCAATTGCTATCTTAGAGAACGCGAGAAGAACTTTTTACAAATATTAAAAAAAAGTTAAGCAGGACATGAACTGTCAACATGAGGAAGGTCTAAAAGCCTAATTTAAAAAACCTCCTAAAAGGAAACTATATGTTATGAATTCAGCCAAATAAAGCATTTATTTAAAACATTTATAGAGAAAGAGAGAAATTGTGGCAGGAAGACGACACCTACTGTACCAGGCCTAGGATATGGTATCCTCCATCAATTGGACCCAGCGATGGTCGGCACTCTCCTTATGGGCATAATGCCCATTGAAAACAGCTCGAATGTCAGCCATGCTGTACACACAAACAGCAGAGCCCTTGAACACAGAGCTAGAAGAAGAGAAGCACATCATTAACCAAGTTCAGCAGAGACCTGATAAGACCACTCATTCTCAAGACACTCATTTCCAAAGAAAACAGTCAGGACAGAAATATTGTGAGCACTCTCCCCACTTTTTTTTTTGAAGTGAAATGGTTTAAGATATATGGTATGCATTTTCTGAATTGCTTGGCATTGCAGATGTTCCTGCAGATTTATTTTAAAAATAAATCAATCAGAAGCAAGATGATATAGTTCTATGGGTAAACATCTAGAAACTATCTAGAAACAGGGTGACTTCACCATTCTTAAGAATAAGCAGCATAAAGAGACATGATAAGGAGCAGCAGAGCAATGTGTGTAGGAGGAGAGCTGCTGTTAAGCTACCTACCATTTTGTTCTATATAATCTTCATTTTCTTTCATCATCTCCAGTGACCTCCCCCTCAAACCACTACCATCTTTTTGGAGAACAGCTTGTGAATGGAAGGGGACAATTTAGGCATACAGGACCACAGTTACAGCACCATGACCATTAAATAGCAGGACTGCATCTTATTGCGTCTGAAATTTACAGTTTAGGGAGGGGTATTTAAAATATCTGCCAGAGAGCTGCTCTAGTGCCTCACCCACATCCATAGGATGAAAAAATGCCAGTTGAAACGGAATCAGTGCTATATCTATGAGTGTGAAAGGGCCGGGTTAGCAGCTTCCCATCATCTCACCCCCATTATCCCAGTCTAGCTGTCCCATTCTGCCTAACAATAGGATTGGTCATGAAAATAAGGAACAAACAAACAGGAAACAAATCCACCTGGTTTGGTGATGCTATATCTCCATACTCCTAACCATGACCCACAGAGAGAAGACGACCACAAATGAGATGCAAATGAGACAGACACTACTTTCCACAAAGTTTCATCTCAAAGAGGTCTTCCATCCAAACATGTTGGTGACTGGTAATTAAAAATAATATATCAAGTTATTTAAAAATCTTGTTCATCTAAAGGCATTCTTATGAGAAGGGCAAACTTTGACAAACTGCGCTGAAGTCCTAACATATTGGTTTGCATAACCCCCAAACACCTAGCTGTAGGACTCATGTTTTAATTTTGATAAACAGAAGGGATCCAGTGTGAAAGCTGGTTTGGAATACAATGGAGCGCTGTTCTTGGAAGTTAGCCATATACTATATTGTGTACTTGCCTTTCCCCTGTGGAGCTCAATTGAGTCTTGTGCTTAAAAAACATGCCTGTGAGGAACATTAAGCTAGGAGTACGTGCCTTGTCCATGACCACACAGTGAGCTTCCTAGCTGAGGACATGATATGAACCATGATCTCCCACATGTGAACTGAACACAACAGTCACTAAACACCGATTGGATCTCACTAGGTGGCATGAAACAAGCGCTGCTTCTCTGCCTACTCCTTCCTCCTAGAGTTGCTGTAAATAGGAGTAAAAGAATACGAAAAAGTCACAATGCAGTAAATAATTAGGAATAGTAACATACACATAACAAATGCTAACGGGGAAAAAGAAGCATAAACCGAAGATTTAAGTAGTCAGAAGAAGATGACGTGGTCCAGATAAGACCGTAACAAAGGTGTACCTGTGGAGGCGTGGGTCCAACGAACGCAGTGGCTAAAGTGAGGAAAGGCAACTTTGAAACGAGTTGACATATAAATGATTGACAGAAACTAGCATATTGCAGATAGCTTAGTAATCTCTACAAGTAATGCACACTACTCAAAGTACGAACGAGAGAGAGCAATTGTAGTAAGGTGAAGGTAGCAACGGCTAACAGCCAAAAGAGATAAAAGAGTATTTGCTTCACGCGTTGTGGAAGTAGAAATAATATCTTCTGCAATGGAAAACAGATTGATCTTAAAGTTAAGATAATACATCTTTTCTTATTCATAATTTTTTTCTCTCTATCTGTAATGTTGTTGCTACTCCTGAAAAGAAATCCACAGCTCTTCTGTTTTAATCTGCACGGTGTTGCTTATGCATTTTCCCATCCATAATCACTAGTATACCTCATTAATGGTCCTATCCCACCATGCATATATTTTTTTAAAAAAAAATCTGTGCACCCTGTGTGTCTGTTTTTCACCACACATTTCATATAGCTTGCGGCAAGGAAAAAATGCATGCTCAGTCCCTTCAATTTGCCCCTGTTTTAAAGTCAGCATAATGTTGTTGTTGCATGCCTTCAATTCAACCCCAACTAATGGCAAACTTATCATGGTGGTTTCTAAGATTTATTGAGGGGAGACATCCAGGGGTAGCCATGTTGGCTTTTTAGAAAATCCAATCAAAAATCAACCAAACAGTGATACCTTTATTGGCAAATCAAAATGCACAATATATATGTTGCAAGCATTTGAAGCTTCACTGGCTTCTTCATCAGGCAAGGTGTTACAAACCAAGCAGGAGAGAAAAAAACTTTGAAAGATGTTATTTATAGGCCGGCATTTTGCTGTTTCTCTTCTTAATTAAGATGGTATGGAGGCACATATCTTGTAGGCTGGCATCTCCTTCTTCTGGCCATTTGGCAACTAGGAGATTTTCAAAGTTCAGGAAATTTAACATCCATTTGTATCACAACAAAGACACTTCCTTTGCGATCCAATATGTCTCTATCCTTGTGAGGCTGTAGATCCCTTTCCATCATGCAAAAGCATGGAGGCTTCTTGAGAAATCCAATGTCATTTGCCTAACAAAGGGGCCTTATGAAGAAGCCAGTGAAACTTCAAATGCTTGCAACAGGTATACCGTGTATCTTGGTTGGCCAATAAAAGTATCACTGTTTGGTGGATTTTTGATTGGATTTATTGAGGGGAGATTTGCCATTGTGTTCTTCTTAGGATGAGACAGTAAGACTTGTCCAAGGTCACTAAGTAGGCTTCCATGACTGAACAGTGATTTGAACCCTGGTCTACCGGAGACCTAACTCAAAAGTTAACCTGCTAAACCATGCTGGATCTTAGGCGCTTTACAGAGTACCCAAAAAGGGCACTCTGCCGGTGCCCGTGATTGCTGTGCGAAGGAGCCGCAGCAAACAAACCGGCTTCTTTTTGCGGTGCAGAAATGGCATCACAAAGCGCCAATGGCATCACTCGCGGTGTCATTTCCGCCTCACGACATGCAAACACTAGGTGTCCGCGATGTCAAAATGGTGGTGCCCATGTAGAATGGGCACCGCCATTTTGTATGCACTCAGCACATACTAGGGTTAGGGGCGTCCAGAAAGGACGCCCCTTTCTAACCCTAGTACGTGCCGTGCACGTACTTTCCACCCGTGCAGAACGGGCCTTATTGTAGAAAAAAAACTACAAAAACAAAACAACAACCAACCAACCAACCACCACCTCTGACAAAAAGTTACAGACTGAACATATTTATTTATTCACTGGATGTATATCTCACTCCCCCCCCCCTCAAAATGGGATACAAGGCATCTTACAATAGTTGCAAAAGTATAGAACAAAAATACAATATATGTTGTATATATTGTACAAGGATACAACACATGTTGGGCTTTATCAAACCTGGGCAACTGTGAAAAGTTAGGCTGCCTCCCAGGAGATGGTGGAGGGCCGTACTCCATAATGCACCTGTTCTCACACAAAAAAGGTGCTCCAAAACACTATCTGGGAAACATTGGGGCATACTCAACCATTTTCTGTGAGCATTTTTGGGTCCCTAGAGGGCATTTTGAGGCCCCAAAAAATTGTGAGGGGGGCAGGGGAGATCCAAACATGGTGAAAGTGTTCCCCACATGCCCCAGAGGACATTGTGGGGCATTATGAAGCAAAAGAAATAAGCTGACTCGGGATCCCGGACTTTGCTCACACCAGACCTATATGAATATAAATCAAATCCTCTGGGAGTGCACAGATACAGCCTTTGTCAGCCGCAGAAAAAAAGATTAAATAAAAATATGAACAATTGAATTCCTTCTGTCAATATCTTCCTGGAGAATCAATCCAAATTCAAAGCCCGGTGTCCTTAGGTTTGGAAACAGCAGTACAAAAGTATAGCTCACAAATTTGTTAAGAATATCTATTTAAATGCATTACATGATTCAGAGTTATTTTAAGGTCCAAACTGTTTCCTTTATCTTTGGAATGATAATGACATTGGACGAGTAGGCAAATAGCATGTAACATAACAGTATCTATTCCCATCATCTTCCCCTACTCAGCCACACCTGCATGAGTCATAATGACTCACATTGACTCATCTGTGTCCACTAACTGAACTCTACCTCTGCCTCACAGAAGTGATAAATCTGTTTCTGATCTCTATTATTTCGGACACAGATGGAGACTTCCACTTATAAAGGAAGTCTACAGTTCTAATTCCTTAGGGCTATTTTAGGAAGATATAATTTGTTTGTGAATTATCGTTTGTTTTGAAAAAAACTATCGTGCCACTCAAAATTGCCTTGGCATATATACTCAATTATAAGTCGACCTCATGTATAAGTCAAGGGCAGGTTTTGGGGCCAAAATTATGGTTGTTGCCATGACCCATGGATAAATCAAGGGTAAAACTTGGAGGCTCTTTCAGTATGTGTGTGTGCGCACGCGCACGTGTGTGTGTGCATGTGGCAAGAGAGATTCTAACTGAGGCTTTTTGCTTCAGCGTTTCAGCTTTCATTTCATCTTTCAGTCTCCAGAAAGAAGGCAGGAGAGGGACTCTTTGTTTAAAAGCAATCACCCAGGATTCTTTCTGCTTCATGCAAGAGAGAAATAAACTGCACGGGGAATTATGAAAGAGATGCTATCACATTACCATATTGATCTGTACATAAGTTGACCTGGGATTTTGGGCTCAATTTTTGGGCATAAATTTCTCGACGTATAGACAAGTATATATGGTGATTGACAAGATTATTCTGTACACTTTTTTGTTTTCTTCTACACATTTTTTTTAAATGACTGACCTCTTGTATTATTTCTCCAGCTGCTGAAGAAGATGAAAGGTCCCTAATTTATTTATTTTTTACTACAATTAAAGTCCAAATAATAGTTAAAACTTAAAATTACTCACGCAGTTCATCAAAATGTGTATCTGCTCCCTCTGGGCCAGGAATTGAGCAAACTAGTCTTGCTTTCAGGAATGTTGTCCACTTGTTTATCAGACTCCGTTGACCTCCCATGTCATTCTGATTTAAAAGAAAGTAGGTTGTTTATAGTTTCTGCTGAACAGAAACAAGATTTTTATCTAGCAACTGTGAACACAGAGCTGGGGCAACCAGAGAGTCATGTTATACGGGTAGAAGATCAGGAAGTACACTATACCCCCCTACACCTGTAGGACTACCAGTCACTGCTACCACCATGTCTGTGCCCCCCAGATGCACTACCACTTGCTGCACCTTCCTGCTCATTGAGTACTTTACTGCTGCTTTAGTAAATACTGTTTGCCGCTAGAATAAAGAAACACTAACTCCTCCAACAGGACTTTGGATTACCACTCTTACTGAAAGATGTGGGAGAAGGAAGAGATAATTTGTAAAAGTCAAGAGTAGGGATGGAAAAATATTTATAAATAGTTGAAAAAACGGTTTTAAGGTATTTTTTCCCTAGTGTTAGGAAACCCTGAAGAGGAAAATCCTAGACAGGTAAGAATTTTCACAGTTCTAGCCTGTGCATATATGTGCATCAAATATGCCTGTAGTGGGGATGAAAATTCCTTTTTCTCTGTAGAAAAGAAGTTTCCTGCACAGAAAACAGCACACTTTGTATAGAAAATAACATTTCCACACAGAAAACAGAATTTTCTGTCAGAAAACATTTCTGCAAAGAAAAATATTGTTTTCTGGGCAAGAAGCTTGTTTCCTGTGCAGAAATGTTGGTTGCTCTGCAAGCAATGCTCTCTTTATGCAAAAATTCTATGTTTATTAATATAATAAATCTTGAACTAGAATAATTGTTGAACCGTGAATAGTTTTTGAAATCTGTGCAGCTCTCTATTACTCAGAGTGAAGACAAAAATTGTAACATTCTTTGTTCTTGTGTGAACAAAATTTACAATGATTTTCATCCCTAGTCAAGAGCGCTTCTTTCCTTTCTCCTACTTTATTATATTTTAAAATGAAAGAAGCAAATGAGGTGCAAATGAGAAACATTCAGGTAAATCATGTAACACTGATAAAATAAAATATGAAAAGAATACTGCCAACTGATGAACAGAAAAAAGGCATTAAAAACAATCCTTTGGTAGACTAATAGATGGCACATTCTCAGTTAGTTTACTGACTGACAGCAGTAACTCTCAGAGATATATAGAAAATGTCATTTACATTGGAACACGCTGGAATAAGGGTGTTAAACTGAAGGTGCCTCTGCAGTATTGTTTTTCCTATCACAGACTAATATAGGTAACTCTCTGGAAATAGCAGTTGACTTTTATCAATGTATCTTCTACAGTCATTCCTCCATACAGGTGGTGGTGGTGGCGTTCTGGACCCTCCACCCCATGGATACTATATATTGCGGGACCTCAAGTCCCCTTATTATCTGTGGACACCAACGAACATGTGGCCATGTCAGTGTGGCTGCATGCATGTTCCAGCATTGATGATAATGGGGTGGGGCCACCCATGGATAGCTAGCCCACTGGTATGGTGGTCCAACTGTATGTCGGTATTTGCTCCTTTCAAATAGTTTTTATTAATTTATATCAGCTGTTTTTTTCTCTCAAAAGATTTTTTGCTACTCTCAGAGGATCTGTCCTCTCCTTGTTCTGTTTTTTATTACAGTCAAACTCACATTACCATAAAAGATTTGTCACAGGATTGTCAAAGGAACTAACTCAAAACATCATAAAGTCTGTATATCCAGCTACTTCTTCTTTTTCTTTCCCCAGAGCATTCATTTCATATGGTGGCAGCCTCAAAAATTATTATTCAACAGTAACAATGGACTTAAAAATTAGGACCCTTTCCTCCATTCTTTGGTTTGATTCTGCTAAACATAGTCAAAACTGTTTTCTACACATTGTAAAGTAGCAGAATTATCTTTTAAAAGTGGCCTATTTTTTATTTTTTTTAAAAAAATAATAACTGTCTTTCTTTTCCTGGAAATACATTTGGTGTTTCTATTAGGGTTCAGTGAGTTTGTCAGTTTTGCTGTTTACCATACCTGAACTGTTTAAATCTTGAATTGTGTATGAAGAAATTTCATAGATCAAAAGAAGAATGGAACAAAATTCTCACATAATTTCATTTTCATTCATAAGGCACAATTCTTCCCAGCAGATATTGTAGTCAGACCTCAGTATCCACAGATTTTCATCCATGAATTCAAGCATCCACAGCTTGAAATATAAATTTCCAAAGCAAACCTTGTTTTTGCCATTTTATATAAGGGCCACCATTTCACTGTGGCATTGTATTTAATGGAACCTGAGCATCCACAGATTTTGGTATCCATGGGGGGTCCTGGAACAAAACTCCAGCAGATAGTAAGGAGCCACTGTATCAGTCAAGCATGTAAGCAGTTAAAGAAGATCTTCTCTCTCTCTCTTTCTCTCTCTCTCTCTTTGTGTGTGTGTGAAAATGTAGCAACTGTAACTCGGTAAGCTGAATAAAAAAAAATCAAAACCATTCTAAAATTATCTAACTGCATCAGTTAACAAACAGTACCTGGAATCTTTAAATTAATTTTGCTTCAGGTAAAACCAGGTAAAATGATAACTGTAATGATCCCTGGTCTTACCTATTTTCCGTTCCCTGGAAAGTGTGTCTAGATGTTGAGGGGAGGGGAGCTTTCCAATGGCCTCCATTAAGAGACCAGAGAGCTTCACACCAAGCCCCAGTCATGTGCAGGGAGAAGATGATAGAATATAAATTATCAAGTCACCTTCCAAGTGTCCTCTTTCTCTTGGATCACTACAACCCACCCTCAGTGCAGTGTGAACTATGATGGTTGCTTTGGAACCAGTTAGAAACTTTCCCCCTTTTTACCTGGTCTTAATTTGCCTACCTCATACTGTACCTGAAGAGTCATGGATAATTGACTATGGGTGATGGTGTTAAGTAGGTGTCATTTGGGAGGTAGTGGGGGATAATATAAGATTGGCGTGCACCACGGTACTCCTTTGGTGAAGGGTGGGCATAGTTTTTAATCCATTTATATGAACAGAGGATCTAACCTGTTGTTGAAGAATCTACAACTTGTTGGTCATGTTTACAATAAACCTCATTACATTGGTTGAGAAGGATATTTTACTAAAGAAAAGTTTTATTTTCACTATAAACAACAATTTAACTAGCACCTACCACTTAGCAATCTCTTAAAATGAAACAGCAAACAAGTTTTTACCTTGATGTGCCTCTTTCCCTGGTACCTATAAGGAAGTGCCTATAAAAAGTCTATTCACACTTGTGCTGGGGTGTTAGAGACACGAATGAGGAGACTGCCAAATGCAAGGCAAAGAGTTTACTCTGGGAAATCACTCCCAGTAAAGCTATAATCACATTGAAAACTGGAACCTTTTCTGGTGCCTCCCCACTCCCCCCAAAAATACAGAAATAAAGAAATTCAAGGCAATTAGATCTCTGAGTGAGGCCCTCTTAATAATAACACAGAGCTGTTATACCTTTAAGACTGTCGGATTTATTATGGAAAAAAACTTTGTTGTTTTTGTTGCAACTGACTAACATTATTACCCTTCTGGAAACTATTACACTGAGTGGAAGGCCTTTTAATGATACTAGAAAGACAATGTAGCTATCTTGTAGATCATCACATACAGTTCATCATCTCTCTAGCTGCACTCATATCTGGCAATAACAGCTGGGAAAATCACACATAGCCACCTAAGGGGGAAAATATTGCTTTCACAGCTATCACATTTTAATATTTTAACAGTCTAGCCCAAAGTTATGTAAGTGTTGCAGCTATCAGATACCTCGGTGACATTTAGAAACACATGGCTGTAAAAAAGCATAATATAGAGATGAAATTCAGTGTGTCTTTACACTTGGTTATCATAAAATGAATTCTCTTCCCTCCCTCTCTCTTCCCCTTCAGCCAACCACAGTTTTCTGAATATGACAAGTGTATCAAGGCTCTGAGCAGCTGCTGCCAGAGTCCTCACCAACTGCTACATATTTATTTTATTTGTATCATGATATTCCACACAGAAAAACAGTGCTCAGAGAAGATATCATTTTTTTAAAAAAAGTTTGAAAATATTTTTGAACAACTAAGAAATAAAACCATTAAAATCTTCATATCATCAAGCAATTAGAACAATGTAAAAGGTTAGTTTGAAGAGATGTGTTGCCATTAACTTTCCAAAAAGCAGTGAGACTGGAAGATGTTTTTAGCTTCAAAGGCAGTTTATTCCAAGAACAACAAAATAAGGGTATAATAAAGTATACCACAGAGGTATTCTTTCAATGAGCCCTTTTCTGGAAGACAACACCCAGACATGTTCATGAGACAGGCAGTCCCTTCAAACAGACATCTTTAAGCCATGTATAATTTTAAAGGTTAAAACCAATACACACTGAGTCAGATATATGAAGCAAATAGCAACCAGTGGAGTTCTTTCAATACTGGGAACATAATGTTAGTACCATGCACCAATTGACAGTTATATTAACTGCAGCTCCCAGACACTCTTCAAGGATAGGCCAATGTTGAGTGTACTGCAGCTGTTAAGGTACGACATGGCTGGTTGCTGCCAAACCAGGTTGGCTCAAAAGCAGGTTGGAGCTTTTGCATGAAATGGAGATGTGCAAAAGCAATCCTTGCCACTCTTACCACCTAGAAGTCCAGATAAAGATGGAGCCATGGAACACTGTGGGCCTGTGCAGACCAGCATTTTGTGGTGGCCTGTGGGAAGAGTCAGGGCTCAGTGTCCTGACGATGCTTGCCTTAACTCTGCCGACATGGTGCCATGATGGTGTATGCCACACCAGACAGCGCACGCCATCATGGCACACCTCCGACACTGCATCCAAATGACACAGCACCAAAAGGGAACCATGGCTATGGAACCCCTTGGAGGGTGCAAAAAGGAACTGATTTTTATGGCTCCTTTTTGAGCCCTCCAGAAGCCAGATCGGGGTCATGGCATGAGGTTGCCACAGCCCCAATCAGCTAGGAATGGGGCAGCTTCCCGCTACCCCTTAAGGGCAATCTGTGCAGCCCCTGAGAAACTCATCTTTCATATGGAGCACATATCCTTCCAGAACACACTGTATCCTATTGTCCAAACAAGACTGTCTGACCCAAAGGCATAATGTCAGCTTGCTCACCTTTACCCAGGCCATTATCAAATGCAGGTTAAATTCAAGAAAATATGTGGGAGTCATCTGCATATAAATAATACATTATTTCAACACTCTACATAGCCAGTCTTGGGACTCATTCCCACTATGATTTACTTCGAATGGCAGATTAGGTTAAATGTCTGTCATCATCAGTTTTGATCAAAAATTGCCTGTGACAAAATGAAAACACAAGAAAACATGCAACCTGGAGGACACTGGGTGGCATTTTGGGTCTATGTTTTTGTGGTGGTAGATTCCCAAGTTGGGAGGAGGGGGTTCTATACAAATTCTTAACTCATGACTGTTGCCCATCCCTGATGCAGACACTGAACAACAAGGGTGCAACCTAACAGAACACTGCAAGACAACCCCCAGTAAACAATCCTGCTAGGATACGATAGTAGAATGTACTAAAGGCTGCTGAGAGATCCAGGCAAACTAACAAGGCCATTTTTCAAAACCAATCCTAGTACAGGTCATCCATAGAATCAACTAAAGCAGTCTCTAAACCCACATGTCAGCTTAAAATCCTCCTGAAATGGATCCAGATAATCTGATTTGTAGTAGAAAGTACCATGACACTTTGCCAAGCCTGTAACAGAGTATTGCAAAACTTGTTAAACTCTTGCTAGACTTTGCTAAATCACTTGCAGTTTAAAAAAAAAAACGCCTCTTCACTGTCCTACAAAATTTATTCAGGTGAGATCTGAATAAAGCCTGGTGGCCTGGACTCAGTTTATGGACAACAGCTGCCTGCTCTGGCACTCCAACTGCTAAGTGCCCTAGCAAATTACTGGCAGGCATGGAACAAATGATGAGACAACTGTTCCCTTTCTTTTCTGTTTAAAGATGGGGATTGTCCTTCACCTACAAGGCTGCACTCAGTTCTAGAGAAGTGCTCTTAGGGCCATTTTCCAGTAGTGTGTACCCCAAAGGCAAAAATTGTGGCACCTAATATACTAGTATAATTATCTTCCAGTAATGCAGCCTTCACTTTATTTTAACCTTTCAGAGTGGGAAACACACATATATATATACACACACACAAATATCACTAAATGATGAAATAATTGTGTCACAGGGAAGGGTGTATGGTCATATAAAGAGCTCCAGAGGGCCAGTTGAAATCCCGGGAGAGCCAGATTTGTATCTAGGATCTGCCATTCCTTCCCCCTGGTTTCAAGTGTGGTGGCAGGTGGTGGCAGATGTTTCTTGCTCTGTATTACACATTCCTCACACTGGAGATAGAAAGAATATTCACCATTTTCATTTCCTAGTTCAAAATGTGTTTCCTGATACTTGAGTGATCCAGCCAGGAAGAATAATACAGTGAGGAGAATTTTGTGTAGTTTTCATCTGGTACAGTCAACCTTCCATATCCATGGATTCTTTAATCATGCATTCAACCATCTATGGCTTGAAAATATTCATAAAAATATAAATTTCAAAAAGCAAACCTTGATTTTTCCATTTTAATTATTTTTGATTTTGCCATTTTACTATGCCATTGTATTTAATAAGACTTGAGCATAAATGTATCTCTCCCATTTTGGACACAACCAGGAAACATGGACAGAAAAAGTGCAGACATTTTTATTCTTTCTGCTTTGGTGTCATGACAGAAGCTGCCTCTACTAGCCATGTAGCATGATGAAACTGTCCGCAGGATACAAAATGCATACTGTATCATTCATGGGGGGTGGGAAAGGACACATGCCAGAAAAAAAATTAAGAAAACATCTGCAACTTGCCATTCTGAAATCTATTGTAAGTAAAGATGACATATATCAAGAAAAAGACCAGCTGAAAGCATAGCTTTTTCTTGACATCAATCAAGCTGGAGGACATCAGGAAATGCAAATGCATTCAACTTTAAAAACAGTAATTATGGCTAACAGCTGCATAAGTCAAACCAGACAACAAGTGGAATTTGAAAAAGTTGCTTATTAATTAGTGCCTCTGGCAAGTTATGCAAAAGCATCCATCAAAGTGAATTCCTGGCAGAAGCAAAAGGAAATAACTGGAAGTCAAAAAGAAAGAAGCTGGCATCATAAATATCTCTTGACCTGTCAAGCATTTATAACTTTGCCGATAGCACCACCAAAAAGAAATCAGATCATCAGGGTTACACTACAGAAAGTATTTCAATCAGCATTAATACATTGACTGAGCAATTCTGGGAGGAAAAACTACAAAGACAGCCTTTCTAATGCTCTATTCCATAAAGCTATTTATTTCACATGCACCATTACATTTGTGGTTCCCCAGTAATAGTACTTAGTCTTGCTAAATCCATCATTGCTTACAGTGCTTTCATGCAAGAAAACCAAGTCCATGGTGCAATGATGAAATTGTTTGTAGTTAAGAGGATGTCTTTTGTTGTTGTTGTGAATTTGTTACTGTAGTGTCTAATAGCAAGATACAAGTTTGTTAACACCAAAAAAAAATATCTAGACTAAAATATGGGTTTTGATCCAATAAGCAGTGAAAACTCTATGCATGAGATCTATTTATGCAAAATTTTCTGTGGGAGGGAACACCCTATCAAGATGCAGGATACACAATTTAACTGCTTTCAATGCTGTTAAAAATGAGAAACATGTCTGGGGGGAAAATGTGGTACCCTAAAAAGAAAGAAAGAAAGAAAGAAAGAAAGAAAGGCTCATTGTATAGGGATTCAAAATCCAGGTTCTAACTGCTATGCCCTCAAAGTCATGGGCTTGGAAGAATGAACCTCTCCATTTTGCCTTCTCCTACATTCACATTCTTTAAACACAAACTCTTTCTGTCTCAGAGATGAAGAATGGTGCAATACATACGACACTAAAGCGTCGTGCTCGCGCTGTGCTAGGGTTACAAGACTGCGCAACAACCACACGGTCCTTAACCCTAGCACATACTGATGGTGGCATAATGGTGGTGCCCCATATACATGGGTGCCACCATTATGACATAATGGACGCATAGCGTCTACATGTCACATCGTGCCAGTTACGTCATGAGTGCATGGCAGAAAAAGAACCCGCTTTTTGCGGGTTCTTTTTCCTGCAGAGCAAAGCCGCATGGTTTGGCCAATGTTGTCAATTTTGGGTCACTCTTATAAAAAATGATCATTACCTCAAAATGTAATAGCCCAGGACAAGTTGAACCTAGCTGATATCTAGAGTCAATAAACTATGGAATAATAACATTAATGACCTGGCAGCTTTGGGCTGAACAGAATATGAAGTAATTCAAGGCATATTACCTTCTAGCAAAAACAAGGATAACCCAAGACAACTTCCAATGTAGGAAACAATAAAAATTGTGATTGGGAAATATTTACAAAAAGCAGTGGCCTCTGCCTTACTTTGTAAATTAGGATTATTGAAATCTATAATTTATTAATACCAATTTTTGTACAGAGAAGGCATTTTACAGCAGTGAAACAACAAGAAGGAGTGGGAAAGTGAAAAAAAAGTTTTCTGAATAAGCAAAATCATAAAACTTTTTAAAGAGCTGCAATTTTCTCTCATCAGATGCATAAAATGAAGGGGTTTGTTGTGGAAAATCCAGCTCCTGGATCAGAAAATACATAAAATATATCCAGATTTTTTTCTTTTTGAGTTATTTTTGGTGTAGTTCCTAACAGACAAATTTAAGGCCACACTCTAAAAATAACTTTAGGATGATTACTATGAAGAAGATTCAGGCAAAAATGAAGAAATAAAAAGAAGGATATTTTGCAAGAATGTAAAACTGAACCCTTTCCCTAATTCACTGAAGCAACTTGAAATAATAAAGAATGCTGATCATCATGGCATGTGTTTCACAGTTCATCATGCTTTTGTTTACCCACTGCTAGTCAAAATTGTACATCTCAAGGACCTCTGATGAGGATACTAACAGTGAAGTGGCAGGCCTAGACAATGAGAAAACAGACAAAGGCAGAACAAAGGCAGAAAGAGTTACACCTGACTTGGGAACAGATGAGGAAACCACTTGGACTTCACTCTGTTGCCTAGTTCAAAGACATTCAAGATCAGATTGGCATCTGAACCAGGTTTCAGCAGTGTGTCATTGTTTATCTTAATGTTCTGACTAGTATGCCCTTTCTTCATATCTTATGAAGAACAAGTTGAGCCAAAGCCTACCTTAAAAATGCCAGTTCATTTTGGTGCCCCCAAGAAGCTTCATGTGACATCTATAAATTGAGAACCGGACATACCACAATAGAATTACTATTTGGCCCATCAGCACTTAAATCTGGGTAAATTTGAAAGCCATCTCAAAGACCAAAATACTTCATCAGTGCACTATCTTCAAAATGTCTAAAAGAAAGGGACATTGCTAAATTGCTGCTTTACCCCCCCCCAAAAATAAAAAAATCAGTTAATATGTGGAGGTTCCTAGCCAGGTTAACAAATTTTGAGAGACATTTTACATGTGTTCACACATATGCCTTTCTTTTCTATGGTGTTCAAAACCCACTGTTTATTTTAAATACCCAATAGGAGGGTAGCTCTGTGAAAAGGCGTTAGCTTTTCATTTCATGTCTACAAAATTCCCAGGCCAAACTCATTCATATTCATGTTCACTCTTTTCTTTCCCCCTCTTTTAAAAATAATTACTCAAACTGTGAGACTGAGTATGATGGATGTGTGATGTGATGAGTGAGTGAACACTGATGGACACAAAACACAGATTACAGAGAATAGGAGGAAGAATATATAAGGAGGAAAACAACGTTGACTGGTGCTGGGGAATGAAACTAAAGTCTATATTTTTTTAAAGTCCTCATTTATAAAATGAAGGCTGTACTTATTAAGTGCATGAGAGAAAGGTTTGCAAAAGCTTGGTTCAACATTAAAATAATAAAGTGCCTAATGACACATCAAGACTAAAATATTTTATTTGACATAAACTTTTATGAACAGCAGCACACTGCATCAGATGCATATGATGAAGTGGGCTACATTCCATGAAAGTATATACTGAATAAACGGTATAAGTCTTTTAAATGTCCCTAGATTCATTGTAGTTTTTGCTGAAATGTGGAAATCATTAAAATAGTCATGATCTTAACTCAGGCACAACATCAGAACATTGCATCCTTTAATAGCTGCCAGTGTTCAAGATTACTGGCTCCACCTCTTCCCCCAGAGCCACAGTTTTAACTTCTCATAGTTGCGTGAAGCAGTAATACATCAAGGTAGTGTGGGAATTTAAAATGGTTGCTTCTAGTTTCAATAGAGAGCTATGACACTGCTGAAACCAGACTCCATCAGACAGGAAGCAGCACAGGGCACTGTGTGGATGATCTCTTCAAATCTGGACCCAGTTCTGTCTAAACTCTGGGAGGGGGTCAGCTGACAAGTGGTGACAGTGCTTTTCTTGTACCAGTGTGTTCTTATTTATTGAATATATAATGGGCTCTCTATCAAAAGCAATGACCTCATGGAAATCTTTTACAAATCTGCCTGGTATAAATAATTGTTTGCATTAAGCATAAATAACAGTGACTATAGAATGATATGTACTTTATACTTTTTTCCATCGTGTTCATATTCAGCCATGTCATTTTGTGAAATACTTATTGTACTACTGCAGATTATTTCTGCTATTGCTTTTTGCACTCCCCATAACTTCATTTTCATAGAGCCTGAGATTTAAAAATGCCTTGCACCTTCCCACTTCAACATAGGTTAGCAACAGCATATATAAAGATAAGTCCAAATAAATGGCCTGTTCCTGCACTGTAATTGGTTTGCCATTCATGGTTTGAGCTTCTGTAGATGACAAGTCCCAGCTTTTTCACTGGATGCATGTGGATGAAGCAGCAGAAGCAGGTATGTGCACCCACTGAAAAGAACAGGACTTAAGGTCCCACATTTTTTGCTATCTGCAGGGGGTGGTCTCTGGAACAGATCTTCCACAGATAGTAAGGGCATACTGTATGATGTCAGTAACACTCACTATTAGGTTCCCTGAAATAAAATTTAAAAATCACCCTGATATTCAGTTCACTTTACTTCTTCTAATCAGCAACTATTCTCTCCAAAACTGAACTCAGACAGATGAGTGGACATATATTTGGAAATTAAAATTGGAATACTCAAAATTAGACAGATTCCCAAATATGCAGAAACAGGTTTGCAAATGAAAATAAAAGCTATATTGTCATTGTTTTTTAAAAATGGAAATATGCGCAGACAAGCATCTGTGAGCTATGGAATGCTGCGCGTTTACTGGAAAAAAAAGGAAAGAAACATGGAGGATGGAAGAAAAGGAACTAACTTGCTCATGCCCTAGAAACTTTAAGTAACTTGAAGCAAGTTATTGTCATTGACCCTTTACAGACCGGCGAAAAGTGCCGGCCAATGGGTGGGGTGAGAGTTGAACATTCCCATGCTTGAGGCCCTACTGTCACCTGTGGGCCATCATCTTCATGAGTGCCCATTTTATTGAGGCGCACCATGATAAGGCACCTCTAGCGTAACATCCAAATGATGCAGCAATATAGGGGCATAATCATGCTGCACACACCCCTTCGAGGGCACAAAAGGAAGCCGGTTTTTCCGACTTCTTTTTGTGCTCTACAGAGGCTGGATCCGTGCAAGAGCATTTGGTTGCCAATCTTCCTGCCAGTCTGTAGAGTCTCATTAAGTTTTAAGAATACTCCTTTCCCTTAATGATATAAGGACATTTCAGAAAGAAGAAAAGGAACAATGAAATCTACCTAGTTCCACTGAACCTCTCCTTACAATAAAACCCTCAAGTTCAAGGCTGGCAGTCTGAAACCTAAACCCTTTAGCCAACACAAAAAGAACACAATGGCACATTCCGGACAGGCCCTATGGGGTACCGTCGTTACACGCGAGGGGCGGCGCTTCCTGATACGCCTTGCCCCTCGCTCGTAACGATTACGTCAAAATGGCGGCGGCGCCACATACAGATGGGCACCGCCATTTTGATGTCGCAGACGCACAGTGTCCAGACGTCACATGCCGGAACTGACGCCGTGAGTGCGTGCCTTGAGCCTTGCGGTGCCTCTTCCAGGTCACAGGAAGAAGCGCCATTTTGGCGCTTCTTTCTTGCTGCGCCCGGGAACCATGCAGTTTGGCTGCTGCGGTTCCCGGAAGCAGCAACCGGCAGCAGCGTGAGACCACCCGTTTTGGGCGGTCTGTAACGTGCCAATATTGCCTTGTCCCAGAGATTTTTCCATACTGCTCCATTAAAGCACTTTTTAAAAACTGATTCCATTTTAACTGCTTTAGTTCTATTTTATGGGAGGAAGATTCTCAGCCAGAGAGCTCTTCTTGTATCTCACCAAAGCACAAAGCCCAGGATTCCATAGGATGTAGCTATGGTAGTTGAAGTGTAATCATACCACTATAATTGTATTGTGTGGAAGAGTTCTTGGTTAATTGACTTGTCTATCAAACACAAAGTTTGACTGTCCTTTTATCACTTCAGATAAATTCTTGAAAAGAAGGAGGGCAGAAGTTAAAAAAGTTATCCTTTCCCACTTTTGCCTCCAGAAATCCTTTTCCCTATGGAAAAAAACCTGAATAGCACCACAAGGCTCCCAGGAGGTGAAAATTTGCACATGTGTATCACACTTTCCCTATTCAAATCAAAGAGGCTTAAAAGCTATTACGTTTGTCAAGATTTTGTCCACATTATGAAATGATCAGTAAATTCATGACAGTTTGAAACAAATATACAACAAGATATCCCATATATTATCACATCCAAAACCTTGACGGTAAACACTGCCCTATAGATATTCATGATGGGAAAAACAACACAAACCTTCCAAGTCAAACTGTAACATCTGGCAAATCTTTACAGGAATGTTTCCTGCTTTGGCTGTTTATGGGATAGCAGACATGGAAATGAGATCACTCCAATGACCATCTGCTTTTCTAAATGCCATCTCTCAATGTACATAAGTGATATAAAACATTAATCCATAGGTCTGAAAGCCCCACTAGCTGCTGTTTGTAAAATGCCTGTGGGAAAGGCCATTAGAAAAAGGTGCCTATTTGGCAAACCCACACAAATTTTATCTAACACAGGGCATTCTGGATCAGTGAGCAGAGAACAAAAATAATTAAGAGGTATGTTCCTGTCTGCTAATTCAACAACATGTCTGGGCAAGATCACCAGAAAGTAGAATGGCTTCAGTGCTGGCATAAATTAATAGATGTACAAGAGGATTAAGCTTTTTTTTTCTTCCACTTTACTAGGGGCAGGAGAAACTGAAGTAAAGTTTTGAACCTAGTGACTGGTTCATTGGGGAAGAATCTGAAGGATCAGGCAAAAAGGAAAGGTGAAGTCCCTCTTAATTTAAAATCCTTCAATCATTTTGTCCCACCTGTCTTCCTTCCCATTATCCACTGGCCTTTCTATGATGAGTTCTCACTAATTCCATGTTCCACAACTCTCAAACAGTTTTTAAATAATATCAATTTTGGTTTTTATATAAAATGCATTGTGATTTTAATAATAATAATAATAATAATAATTTATTCAGATTTAAAAATGTAAGTTCTTTTGCTAACCATCTAAAGGTCTTAGTGGCATGGTTCTGAATTCTGATAGACTTACATCTGAGGGAAGAGTGGGCAACTGTGGCTTCCAGCTATATTTGAATTTCAACTCCAACAACCACTTACAACCGGCTATGTTATCTAGGGTGGATGGAAATTGTAGGACACTTGATGGGATACTGGGGTTAAGATTTTTGTAGACCAAATTAGATTTTACATGTTAGACTACAAATTAGAAGTTATCCAGTTGGACAGGTCAAATAAAATTTCACATGTGCAATTAAATCATCAAAGCCAATAGAGTTATAACTGCACAAATGTGCTGCTGTGGAAGTTCAACACTGTGTGAACTGAACATCTGGGTGTCAGATTAAAAACAAAGTTCTGCTCCATTTTTCTGGCTAAGACTTGTTTTGAAAGAAAGAAAGAAAGAAAGAAAGAAAGAAAGAAAGAAAGTCAGACTACTAAAGGAACACTATTCATGTGTTCCTTTTGCTCATTGGGTGGAGTTCTAGGAATAGATCAAATATATTAAAGGGAATGAAATAATGAGATAAAAAGCTGCCAATAGGAAATGATCCTCTTTGTCAAACTAACATGATAAAATGTCTTAGGATGGGTGAGGAAATGAACATTGTCACACAACAGTATCACACTGTGATTAAGAGTATCAAGATCTCTTAGGAAGCAGCTATGCAATAGATACTATGCTGTTTTATGTCATGCTAGGTCCATTTGTAAGACAGGCAATTCTGAAAAGTAAAGCAAGTAAAACAGCACATCCAATCTACATGAAATGTAATAAAGCCCTACTTGGTAAGAAATTTTAAATGGAGCCATCATATTTTGGATAGAAATAGGCAGCAATGTTGTTCCTTTAACTGACTTAAATCTTTATTTCATGTGAGTTGAAAACAGAGACTTTATTACAGTGAGACTAGAACTACTCACTCCTATTTGCTTGTGTCTTGGCTTAAACTCAGGAATGAACACCTAAGACTAAATATGGGCCAAGATACTCAGTCCAACACTTTTCAGCATGGCTGTATGTGTGGAATTCTGAATTGGTATTTGGGGGGTTCGCAAAATTGTAAGCACTTTTATGAGAGAACTTTTCTTTTTAAATACAGTACACAACAGCCGAAGTCTGTCTCTCTCTGTGTGTCTGCTTGTCTGACCCTTCCTTCCTTCCTTCCTTCCTTCCTTCCTTCCTTCCTTCCTTCCATACCTATTTGTAAAATATCCACTGACACATCAAAGAGGCTTAGTTGGCTGTCAGCATTCAGCAAGAGTGACAGAATGCCCTCTAGGAATTATGTGGTTTTATGATGGCATTATGTTATTCTCAAGGGCCTTTTTAGGTAGCTACCCACATGAATAATTATAAAGATAACATCCAGATTTCTAGGGCATCTGAACTCTGGCCAAATAAGTCACCACTTCAATGTTTTTGGGGGAGAAAAATAAGAAAAAAGAAAGAAAGAATACCAGCCTCAGCTACTTATAAAATTTATCCCATTTGTTTTCCAAAGAGTCCCTAAATATCTCACAAAGTGATTCAGTGAAATTATAGCTTGAAAAAGTTATTTAGTAAATACAATTCCTAGACTGGCCATGCTGGCTAAAATATTGGTGGAGATGTATTCCAAAAAGGTACCATTTCCAATGTCTAAGTACAACTGAGAAAGGACATCTGCCACACTTTTAACTCAGGCTTAAGGAGTGAGCTCTGCAAAATCATCAAAATTCACATTATGATGAAGCAAGCTAAAGTGGCTTTTGTACAACTGCACAAATTTTGTTTTATGCATGAACAGAATATTAATTCCTCTTATTTCTGCATTCCACATTTTTGTAGTTCTTAATTGCCCCCAAGTCAATCTAGACCCATAGCAACCCTGTGGCCAAGAAATCTCCAAGACACCCTAGCTTCCATTGCTCTGCTTAGGTCCTGCAAACCCATACCCATGACCTCCATAACAAAGTCCTTCTAGCATTGAGTTGGAAAATGTGTGTGTGTGTGTGTGTGTGTGTGTGTGTGTGTACACACACACACACAGCTCCTTTCCAGGCAAGCATTCTCTGAAGATGCCAGCCACAGATGCTGGCAAAACGTCAGGAAGAAACCCTTCTACAACATGGCCACATAGCCCGAAAAACCCACAAAAACTATAGATGCCGGCCATGAAAACCTTCGACTTCACATTGTATAAACAATATTTGCAAAGACTAAATTTTTTATGTCATCTACTGTACAACTGTTGCTTCCCTGTTTCTTGGACTTTTAAAAGTTTAGGCATGCTCTCTTTTTCCTATCAATAGATATGATTGTTTTCCAGTGCTAGCCTCATGTGTGTACTTTGTCAAGCATCAAGGAAAGAGACTATTTTACACTTATAAGCTTATTGCACAAACTGTGGACACATTGAGAGGGGGGAAGTGGTTGTTTCTTTGTTGTTAAAATAGTGCCTTTTGATGTGTTAAGAAATTATTTCTCATTGGGAATAAGAAAACTGAATGATATTCTTTATAGTCCTACCTTTTACTATATTTCAGTTTGAAAGGAACTTATGGGGGCATAAGTTCAAGACACAAATACTTCAAATGATGGGCCATGCTCAGGATTAGACATAAAGGCCCTGAGGCTGGATTTGCAAATAGTTAACTTTCTTTACACTAAAGCAACTGATATATTGTTCATAAACTACAGGGTTGCCAGTTCTAGAAAAGTACAACAGACATGCACTTATTTTTTTGAACCCAAGTACTTACAAAACAATAAATTAGTCATAGGGTTAAATCTTATATTAAGCTAGTGGAAGCCTGCAAGTACAACAACATCCACCCCACTGGAAACCCCATCCTTCAGCATTACAAACACTTTTGCTCTAGAGCAGACAATGAAGGTGCACAAGAGCTAAAGAGAATTGTTTCATTGGCATCTGTCAACCAAATGGCACTACTGGATTCAGACCTGTGTTATTAAAGCACACAAAATACACATATATAATTTTGAAGGACACTGAAGAAAAACTAGGTTCTCATTTCTGTATATAAATATGATTTTTAAGAATTAAAGCAGGACATTCAAATCCAGCACATCACATACTTCTCAGGGATTACAGAGACACACTCGATGCCCCCAAACTGGGAGGAGGCTAAATATGCTTTGCCCCCAAATGACCAATTGTGCTACTAAAGTTTTGGGGGAGTGCCACAGGACATTTCCCCATACTTTAAGGCTTTTCAGACACTCTTACATTTTTAGGCCTATAAAATCAGAAGATGATTGGAACTTCTTTCAAATAAGAAGGTAATTAGAAATTCTGTTCCAATTATTGCCTGGTGGTGGGAGCTTCTACAAGTCATACAAAGGAATGAACCAGGACACCGGAAAATAGGGCAAATGGCCAACAACATTCACTGCAGAGTCTGTTGATTCTGTTAATGTACATACTTCAACCCCACCTCAATATTTTGTGTGGTATGGGGAGACTTTTTTTATGCGCAAAACTGCCTTGGGTCACATGCCACAGTTTGCCCATGCCTTTTTTTAGATGAATGCAGGATTTGGAAATTAGTTATCAACTGGCTCTCACCATTCCTAATGTTGTGGTCAAGTTTCCAGTTTCAAAAATATATTAAAGTACATGGAAAAAGCAAATACTCAGAGGAAATATGCTAAAATGTGTATGTTGCTATAATATATGTGCTCTCTAAACTGAAAATCATACTGCAGTTGTTGTTTTTAAATCACAATATGGAAAGAAAGCAGTGTGTGCTTATGAGCAGAGCAGACAAATGTGGAAGATAACTAGACCATAAACAGGCTGATTTGGATATTCCTCTTTAAATGTACACAAACCATTCATAATTTACTGATTTGGATATTCCTCTTTAAATGTACACAAACCATTCATAAATTACAGCATGCTGTAATGTATTTGCTTTCAGACTGGAGTCCTTTGTACAGGAACATTTCCAACTCGCATTTTGTACACCTAATCCTACATAAGGGCAAAAGTACAAAACAAAAACAAAGGCATTAATTGTATTTCATTCGATATTAGTGGGAACATTCTAGTTTTCCCCAAGGAGAATAAAAAATGCCAGCTACTGCAGATAAGCTGCTGATAACTACTTTTTTTTTCCTGAAAAAGCAAAATATCAGAAATGCCATTTGTCATGACAAATTATGCATTTCAGCCTGATTGTGAATGTTGAAAGAACTTCCTCTCCATTTATAATTATATCCCCTTGACAATATGCAGAATGAAAAATGACGTAAACCTATATTAGGTCAGGAGGAGTGAAAGAAAGAAACATGAATCAAAATAGTAAACAAAAACATTTTTAAATAAATAAATAAATCTTGATGTGAAGGAAATGTAAGCAAGAATAACTGGACATTTGAAGTCTCAGATCACTGTATATGAGAGGAATATGTTGACAGAAATTTGACCTAAAGAAGCAGTATCCCTTGAGTCCTGATGGCAAATTGGTTAAATCATTTAACTATTTCCCCTGAACTTTCAAGGCTTAAGTTCTGTTCATTCTCAGGCCAGTGAACAACCTCCCACCCACCCACACAACTGCAAATGATTATCCAGTCTGTTAGGCTAGGGAGATTTAATATTGGCATTGCTGTGAACTTGTGAGTGGTGCATAGCGATCTAAATACTTAACTATTTTATCCTTACATACAAGGATGAAACGTTATGGTAGTTTTCTCTCCACTGATTAGAAAATGAAAAGTATTCTTTACATATTTCAATGTCCCAAACTAATCTGAAATAATTATTCTGCAGATGAAAAACAAGTGCATTTCTGTATTAAAACCCACATGTTTTCTCACAGAATAATTCCTCCATAGCATTTTACAGTCTATGGCTCAATACAGATGGGCAGGAAGCGCCATCATGGGGCTGATTCTATGGCTCAGGAGCATGCAGCAACTGCACGCTCCTGAGCCCTAGTATGTGCTGGTGGTGCCATTATTGAGCGGCACTGCCCACATCTGGGGGGGGGTGTCCGTGATGCAAGCATGGTGCAATATCTACACGTTACGGCACCATACTTGCATCACTGATGCGCCACAGTGCGTCAATGGGGCACTCATGATGTCTGCCGTGCAGACTTAAAAGAAAGCAGTTTTCCAGATTTTTTTGGACCGGAGGGGTGCCACACGGTTTGGCTGCTGCAGAGTCCCTCAGGAAGAAAAACGGGTGGCTTCAGCCCGCCTTTTTGGGGTCAACTGTCAAACCCCTTTGAAAGTGAGGAGGAAATGGCTCAGAATCTTCACTTGTCTATTCTTCTTCTTGATAGGGTTTCACAACTGTCATGAGACTTGCTCTTCAACCTTGGAATATTTAATTATGAATATTCCTTCCATCCATAGTAGTGGAGCAGGTATATAGTGTGCAATATTCTTTGTGAGCAACAACAAGATACATAATTGTTCAGAAAAGTGCAGGAGGGGAGCCATCCCAACAAGGTCAGTTCTGCTATTAAGTACACTGAGGCACCTATTTTGAGATGTCAAGAAAGGGCAGAATGGATTCTGACAAAATGTTAAACCATAGTATGTTAGGAAGCCTTACCTCCCCTTATCTCTTGTACTCCTCCTCCTTCATTCTTCTATATTATGATAAAAGGTAGTGTTTGGAAGCTTTTGCTTGTGTGTGTGTGTGTGTGTATGTTTATGTATGTATATATAACTACAGTTTTTATATCATCCAGGCAACCCATCACTAGTACTAACTATGGTTAATGGAAACAAGCCAGCTTTGAACCACAGTTTATAAAGCTGCACAATATTTTGTATCCTCCATAATACCTTGTTCACCACACATCCCTGGTGGTGTAGTGGTTAAATGCTGGTCCAGCAGCTACAACATTGTAAGTTCAATCCTGGGGGGCTCCAAGGTCAGCTCAGCCTTCCATTCATTTGTAGGTCAGAACACTGAATTCTCAGCTTGTTGGAGGCAATGGGCTTATACATTGTAAACCACTTAGAGAGTGCTAGTTCATTGATAAGCGGTAAAGAAATTTACTTGCTATTGCTATCGTTATACATAGTGTTGTTCTGGAAACTTTGTGGAAATAAAATGGAACTAGCAGAAAATATTGTTCAAAGTGGCCTTTTTAGTGGTGGAAAAAATATCTTCTGATAAAATTTAATTCACCTCTAGATACCACAAATACAAATATTGATTCGGATCCAGAGAAAAACACTAGGCACAGACAGTGTGTGGTGGGGTGGGTAGGTATGTTTAACAGTGGCAATCATGTTATAATACATATTGATTTGGAAACACTCTTCAGTTTTGGCAGTGGCTTTTCATATTGTACGGGATGCATATTGTTTGAGAAACACAAACCAAAAGCTGTCCTTGGGATTTTAAGTCATTACCAGTATCATGTCTGTGATCAAAAATTGTGGTGCACCTCAAAGCTTGAAGACAGGGTGTTTTAGGCAAGGCAATTACAAGACATCAGAATTCTGGGAAATTAAACTTGAGAACAGGAGGTGGTGAATGGGTCAATAAATCCAGACCTGTTTCTGTGAAATGCAGCCAGAGAACTACAAAAATAAGACCAAATTAGTTTGTTTGGGTTAGTAGTGATTTGTGAATATAGAATGAGAGTCTCACAACTCAGTGACTGGTAATTAAACTGGCTACTATTTAACTTCATTATCAACTGTGAAAATATTGGAATTCAAAAATATAAGCTGGCTTATCTACCAACAGGGCAGGACAAGCTGACAGAATTCTAGACTTCATTAGTAATACATATTATTCGATGGTGCCTAGACTGTACTTTGGGGGAAATTATTTCCTCTCTGGGGAAATTAATATTTGCTGAGGAAACAAAATGATAGAGTTCATTTTGCAAAAAGTACACACTGCTCACCTTACAGACTCGGCCAACTCGGGAAAGAATGGCTTTGTCAGAAGTGCTGCTGTCTTGAGATACCTCTCGGAAAAAGAAATAGATTTTGTCATCATCAGGATTGTATGTATCCGGAATAGGGAAGAGTCCAATAAATTTTGCTCCTAAAAGACATCCAAAGTACGAACAAATGTAACAGCATGTAACTGTATTGTCTCGTGAATTAATGATGCATTGAAAACTTTATTTTCACTTCCTTGTCCTCACCCATTACAAACAAGCTGTGGGACTGTACATCCCCAATTCCCATTCATGAATTCCTTTCTGAGCCTTAGCTGACCATTATATATTTCAGATTCCAGTACAATTTAAGACATGTCAGGAAAGAAAGGAAGGCAAAAGATAACATTGTTAAAATGGTAACACTGTTTGTTCAGTCATCCAAGCTTTCTATCAAATATAGAAAGCCAGTTATTATATCTAGAACATATAAATATAAGGCTAGCTAAAGATACTTCAGTGCCTGAGGCAAAGAACAAGATTGCACTCTGATTTCATGTACAGAAGCTGAATACAAGTGCTTCATCATTGTGCTTCAGCACTGGCAAAGAGTATCATCCAATGTCTCCAAGGACAGCAGACATAAGCCCTGTTTGCATGGGTCAAATAAAATAGCCTCCTCTAGGTGAAGACTAAGGGTCAAATCCTGGCTTGGCCACAGAAACCCACAGGATGACCTTGGACATATCATACTCTCTTAGCCTCAGAAGATGGCCATGGAAAACCCCAACTGAACCAGTCTTGCCAAGAAAACCCCATGATAGATTTGCCATAAATTGGAAATGACTTGAAGGAACACAACACACACAGGTGGGGAGTAAGGATGGCACAGGGCACAATCCTCAAGACTGGGGTGAGGAGTCTGGAGGACAATCAGCACATTCAGTATCAAATCTAGGATCTACTCCTCTTAAAACCTATTTTTTTTAAATAAAAAGTCACTAGTTGCTGAGGAATTTCCCAGAATATCCATTGTTCTCTCTCCCAATGCCAGGCAGCTGTTTAAAATGCATCTTACTGTGCCAAATGGTGCAGCTGACACTTCTGCACATCACTCACTCTGAGGTCAGAACAAGGCACCCAAACATGTGATTGATGCTGGACACCTTGTTATGACCTCAGAGTGAAGCCACCACACCAAGTGGCACAGTGGGATGCACATGTGAACAACCTCCTAATGTCAGAATGGCGGACCCCAGGTAACAGAGGGAGGGTAGGATAGGGCAGCTCCAAAGCCAGAATAACTGAGGGGGTTTAGCATACCATCTAACTGAGGGAGTTTAGCAACTCTTGTTCCAGCAGATCAAGGTGCACGTGAGCTCTCAGATGAAGAGCATTACCTGGGCTGGCTGCCTCTCTACTTGCTCACTCAGTCAGGGAACTTTCCCAACAACATTGTCTGTGATGCCCTAGGAGAAGTTGATTCTAGAGAGAAAATCATCCATCAAAGGACAAAACCTAACCACTGGGCTACTGCCTTACAAAGATGAGAGGGTGGGTCAGGTCTCATCAAGCTGGAGTTCCTTCCAATCATGGTAAATAAGTCAGATTTCATTTATTCTCCCCATTCAGCTGGGCATCAGCATCTTTTTGAGTTCTGGGTGGGGTCTAGCTCATTTGAGATAACTCACTGATGCTACAGCCAGCTGTACTTGACATACGAACCTCCCCTATGTTGACTCAGGTTACTGTGCCAACAATCTCACAAACAAATGCTCTGATTATTATCAGCTCTTCCAAGGTCTCAGGTAAAAGTCTTTCCCCTATTCCTTGTTGACCCCTTACAGGAGGGATACCTGAGACTGAACCTTGATCTTTTGTATACTACAGAGCCTTGCGGAAATATGCACCATCTTGGAACCTGACTAGGAAAAAAGGCAGGATATCAAAT
>NC_056526.1:108883280-108891267 GCF_019175285.1 Sceloporus undulatus
GATAGATAGATAGATAGATAGATAGATAGATAGATAGATAGATAGATAGATAGAATTTTCCCCATGTTATGATGAACTAAACTGAACTGAATTATGTTAAACTGAACTGAACTAGAACTAAAATGAATTGTATTGAAACTGTCCCCACTTGATTCAGATACAATAAGCTGTTAGAGGCTTACCCAAGAAGGCTCACAGTTGAAACTATTGCTAAAAGTGCTTTTACCAAGCAGTGGCTCAAGTAGTACAAACATTGCCCATTATATCAGTTTCATTTCCAGATTGTAACACATGTGGAAAAGCCAAAGCTGGAAAAACACTTCTGGAACATACTGTAAGCAATAGCTGTGATCCCCTCCATCATAGTGAAGAGAGTAATCTATATTCTTCTTAATTGAATGATTACACACACACACACACACACACACACACACACACACACACCTAAGTAAAAATAAATAATTTAATATTAATTGTTCAATTATATAAGGCTGAACTGTTTTTTACATATAGCCAAAACTACAAATTGGTAATTTAATCATGTGTATGTGTGTGTACATCTGTATGTATGTCTGGTGTGTTTTTTTTTAATCTGTAATATTGCTAACTTCCAGTGTCTAGACACTAAAATACACTGAGTATACAAAGAAAATGCAATTGTTAATTGTACCAGGGATACGAAGCAGAACATGATTATACTGAGAGAACAACTTTGGGAAGCTCTCCAGTTTTAATAAAATTGCAGAGAAATTCCAAAAGCATTCACTTGAGGTGTTGTTCCAAATTTCAAGCACACTAAGTCCCGTATTTGTAGATATTGCTAATGTGATTGGCCAACGTAAGTACAAAAGGACAGCAAACTGTTTTAAATTAATGCTTTAGTGTGCTTATTTTATTTTTATTTTTTTAAAAAAATATTATCCCTTCTTTTAACCACATGTTATTTTAACTAATATCATGAGCCACTTTGGACACAATATTGGGAGAAATGCAAGATCTAATTAAATAAATAAATTGTTCCCGCAACACCTGAGAGGCTGCAGTGGCACAGTATCACCTAAGAAGACACTAATGAAAGCAGTACTCCACAAGTTTTTGTGATTACACTTAAAGAATGTGAGAGTAATGGTGTCTGCATATGGTTCATAATATCTTTCAATAAGGCTGAGAGTAGAGCCTGAAAGAACACAACAGGAGCAGGAGGAACCAGTACCAAGGAGACCAGAATTAACCATGAGGTGGAAGGGTGGATATGGCAAATGAAGTTAACTGAGAACAATCAGGACCCCTCAGTGAGACCTATATGTCAACAAATTGTTGTTGTTGTTGTTGTTGTGGCATGCCTTCAAATCATTTTTGCAACCAGATCATGGGGTTTTCTTTGCAAGATTTGTGCAGAAAGGTTTTCCCTTTGTCTTCCTCTGAGGCTCAAGAGAGTATGATGCACCCAAGCCATCGAGTGGGTTTCTATGACCAAGTGGGGATTTAAACCTGGGTCTCCAGGGTCATACTTCAATGCTCAAATCACTACACTACACTACACTACACCAAACATCAACAGACAGTTTATATTAAAGGCTATAGATAGCTTTACTACATTTTAATGATAATCTTTTGGATATTTTTATGAATACTGCATTTATTTAATTTTGAAAAGTATCCTAAGTCCAGGTTGTGTGGGGACATGCAGGATAGGAATCAAGTGAATAATATGAACAATAATAATCTTTGTGTGATTTTCCAAACGGATATAATGGAAGACATCGATTTCCAGTGTAGCCCACTTATATCTTTGGAGAAAAGCAAATACAGTGAGCCCTTGGTATTCACTGGGGTTTGGTTCCAGGACCCCCTGTGGATACCAAAATCTGTGATTGCTTATGCCCCATTAAATACATTGGGGTAGAAAATGTTATCCCTTATATAAAATGTCAGAATCAAGATTTGCTTTTTGGAACTTATCTTATTTTTTAATTTATTTTTAAAAAATATATATATTTTCAAGCCATGGATATTTGAACACATGGATAAAGAATCCATCGATATGGATGCCAGGTGTATAAAATAAAAGATAAACATTTATTTATTCTGTTAATTGTCTTCCAAGCACACATCATTGTTTTACTATTAACTTTCCTTCATCTCCAAATGCATTTTGATTTAGGCTCATATTATATAATGTTATCTCTGCAGTGTGTTCCCCATTGTTGATTTCTACAACTGGAACAAATGAATGTCTGTTTCATATACATAAATGGGATCATAGGGACTTTATCCTTCCATGCTGGTTTTGCCCTTCATTTAGGGCTAAAAATGCTACCATGAGAAAGGTTAAAAATCCATATGAGATTGATGAATGGCTTTGTGATGGAACCCATACCAAAAAGGTAATGTATGAATTAACCCTAAGTACAGTCAGTCCTTTGTATTCATGTATCCATATGCCAAAAACCATGGGACCTCAAGTCACATCAGTTTTAATGCACGCATTGCCCCTGGGGTGAATAGGGTAAGGCCATCCAGAGATGGTTGGTTGGAGTGGGCAGATTGCAAATAGCTTTAACGCTACATACCTAATGTAGTGTCAACCAAGAATAATTCCTATGATACTGAG
The DNA here is from genome assembly GCF_019175285.1 of Sceloporus undulatus. Lineage (NCBI taxonomy): Eukaryota > Metazoa > Chordata > Lepidosauria > Squamata > Phrynosomatidae > Sceloporus > Sceloporus undulatus. The sequence goes on from NC_056526.1 coordinate 108,885,895, forward strand.
AGACAAATGGTTCATGAGAAGGGGAAGGCATTAGTAAGCACACTTTGACCTCAACTTTCTTCTCTAGCCTGAACTTTCTCCCTTCATTTCAGGGAAGAAATCTAAATTGTTTCAAGTTGACCTCCATAATACTCTAGCTTTTATCAGCAGTACCTGAGTAGGGCTAAGAAACAGAATTTTTAGATTTCCATTTCCATGAAAGATGATGGCAAAGGGTGGAGAATAATGCAGAAACAGGAAATATATAAGTATGAAAACCAGAAAAAATAATGCCAACTGACAAAAGTCGGAGCCATCCATTCCTACTTTATGCTATGAAACAATTCACTTAGAGAACATGTGATGCCTCTTAATTCTGCCTGACATGTTACAGTTAAAGTAAGTACACAATAAAGGTTCTGGAAATAGAGACACATGAAGATTGACAGGCAAGAGGAATATGAAAAGTAGAGTATTGTCTTGCAGAGAATGAATAGATGCACAAAAGTCCTTTGTATAATGCTCGGAAATCACCATGTTGTTATTGTCATAAAATCTTTGCTTTGCAACTGACCCATCACAACCACACAGTAAACTGGATTATGGGATATTATGCTCTCAATGTAAGAGACAATTAATGGCCAAAAGAAACACATTTAAACATCCAATTAGAGGTTAGTGTATAAAATTATCTTTATTTCTATGTGTGTGGTTTCGGCTATCATTGCAGTGGATGTACATAGGTTTTTTAAGGGTCCATTAGTTGCTGGAGGGTTTTACTAGATTTTAATAGGAGCAAAAAAGCAGGGCTTCAATTTAAGAAACTCTTTTAAAGCTCCCTTAGTGGCTTTTAAGTTGCTTTTCACAGGCAGAATCTGCATTTTTATGACCCAGAAGAGAGACATCCTATCTAAAGGGGTTGAGAGTTTCAAACCAGTTTTTCAGATTGATACACAGAACTGGTTTTTTTTTTCCAATAAATAAAGTCACTGTTTTATTTTTTTTTAAAAAAATCTCCTCCAAATTATATTTAGGTTAGTAGCTACAGCTAACTATGATTTCTCATATGAAGTTGCTTCCCCCCCCCCCTAGAGAAAGGTAAACTTCTTCATTCTTTTCTAAATTTTCTGCTTCTCTACTCCACAGACATCCACAAATACTATATGAATTGTCTTGGATATCATTTTTAAAAGGAACCCCAGGAACAAATTTCTTTTGTATCCAAAATATATGAACAAATCTGGATGTGTGAATTTTTGTAAACATATGAACAACTTGCCCAAGCATTCACACATGTAGTTGCTGGTCTCTCTTGTTTTCTTCAGCAGAAAGTAAACTACCAGATAAATTGAATGATAGTATTGCGACTATTATCCACAGCAGCAGAACTAAAATATCCTTTAAATCCATTGGATTATTATGTCATCCCTAGGATTTAATAATCCTTGCTCCTTCTTCCTCACTAGCATGAATTTAGAAGAATGTACCCAGCCCCAAAGGAGGATGAAACAATGTGCGGATAACACAGACATATACTGGTCTCTACTCTGTTGCTAGTCTCAAGTGCCACATCGGCTTTGGTGTCATCAAGCATGTTCTGGTTCCAGCAAACACATGCTATGGTTTGAACCCTGTTGATTATCCCAAAGTAAAATAGACCCATTGAACGATGAGTCAAGACGGTGGCAAGTTTACTGTCCTTGGTACCAGCAACAGAACATAGATGAGTATAGTCTGTGTGATCCCCACAAATGTTGCAACCCTTCACCTAATCACCCTCAAGTTTTAGCATAGAAGCCAGATATTGTGTAAGATCACCAACGTGGGTGGGAGACTTCCTTTTTTCATTTTTCATGCACTGTTTACATAATGTGAAGCATGACAATTTGTTCTGATGAAGACAGTGATTAGGAAAATCAGCTGATCATAGCAAAAGGACATTCAAAAATCCCCGAGAGGTGACTGGACCTTTGCCATGTCTTTGGGATCTTGGGAGAAGAAAACTAGCTGGATTAGCTGAGATCATATACTCAAAGCCTTTGGGACAATAAAATCTTGATCCTTTGGATCAATAGGGACAATTATTCAAGAAAGCCTCCACAGTCTTTGTAACAATAAATTGTGACTCACTCCTATGGAATTAGAGGGCTCTCCATGTTCCTAAGATATATTGAAGATCTCTGTTAAACTTTAAAGTTAGATGCTGGATCCCTTGTTTATCCCAAGAAGCATGTTTAGTTTCATTATTCCCAATGTGATTGAAAATATGATCTTCCAGCACATATAAGTGTACACATATAACTACACTGACTATGACTGCCCTTGTCATCAGATCTATATGCCAACTAAACCTTGGGATATACAGCTCTCCTAGAGGGGGAAACACATGTATTTCACATGATGTTTATTTTTGCTTCCAAAAAGCAGGTCCTGACAGAGCAACACTGAAAATAATAGCATGGAAATCACCTACTGTCAGCAACTACATCATAGACAGCTCAGAAATGTATGTTTTGCTTTTGAAATATACCAGTCCCAGGTTAATATTTTCTAAGTACTATATATATAGCAAGTGCTATAAACTGTCCTGGAGGCTCCTTGTGCACCCAGGAGCACAAATTTGCATAGCATTCCCATCAATTCAGCAGTAGCTTGTTAGCTATGTCAGAGATATTGCTGTATACATGCATGCCACGTATGAACATAGAACTATCCCTGAAATGGAGTGAATGGGAAAACAGTCTGCCTGAGTTTTCCAAAGGTTTATCAAAGTACCCACAAAAGGCCTTAACCTCTAGTAGAAAATAGGTAATGTCTGCTGATAGCTTCCATGACAACGGAATAGAAAATCAACTCTAGCTTTTATTCTATACTTTAAATGAACTATCCAAAGGTCCATGTGTTAGTAAGGGTAGTTCCTTTAAAGTCAAAAATAAAACACAGCATTTTTGATGCTGAAGCCAGCAGCTACCACCAAATTGCTGCTGGCTGCAATTGATACATGTCTGTACAGCACTATGTGCTAAGACAGACCAGCTAGATAGACATAACACATTCAACCGTGACGTGCTTTGCTGCTTACCGCTGAGCCAGTAATGTTCAGAAATATCAGTCCTGATGTAATGGTGGTCTTGTGATGAGCCGAGAGAACGTGTCAAAGCTGTATCTTTACCAAGGAAATCAGAGGCAGTCCCAGAATACAGGTGTTCATCTGCAGAAAGCACACAGATAGAATGGCATTTTTATTAAATATACACATCTTATTGCATAGATGTTCCTCAAAGAGGCATGAGGGTTTGAATACACATGTTGTTTCACATTATTTGTGGTTGTTGTTGTTGTTGTGGTTGGCAGGAAAGTCTTGCTCCTGGATCAGTGAGTATTCTGTTTTAAACAGTGACCATGAAAATGTTTCTTGGAAAATTCATCCTGGGCATGAAGGTCATTTTTCTTAATTTCCAGCATCTGGGATTCAGAAGCATACTGCTTCTGTACATCACCAGAGGTGGGGCAACATGCAAGCATTCGCTTATATTCACTGTCCCTGTCCCTGCTGAATTTGCTGCTGTGCCACTGAAATTCCAGCATTAAAGACACATGTTTTGAACAGCTGATGATGTGGACTTGAGGTGAAGAATTACATTATATCAGAAAACATATAAGGTTAATTTTATTTGAAATTACAGGTATAGTAGGGGACTGCGTTCTATTGATTCTGCTGTGTGCGGCTCTTACAATTTCAGTATCACATCTAGTGGTCTCTGGAGAAGGAATATTTCCTTATAAAACCCAGTAACTCTCATGCTGGATCTTCTATGATACTTTCTTTTTGAAAACAAACAGATCTGGACAATAAAAAGTGGCAGCTTTTGACAAGATGGTTCCTTCACTCAATGATCACTGCATACTCTGTAAGGTGAAAGACACAGTGAAGAATGAATGGTGTAATTAATGTCTGCCAGCTGACAGACATACTCAGTGACTGATAAATAAATAGGGTTTTGAAAAAATGCAGCCCATCCTTGCTTTAACCTCTGATGACAAGGCCCTTTCAGCACTTGGTTTGTTCTTTGATCTCCTGCACATTTCTTATCTCCTATGAATCGCTTTAAGGATACATATTGCTAAAAGAAGATAAAATTACAGTGGTATAAAAAGTGGTGTGTGTGCCTGAGGGTGCCCTTAGTAAAGTCAATAAGAAAATACTTAAAAATAGCCCAACTGTACAGATATATTTTCATGTTTCATTATTCAAGTTGCTTTCCCTTTCCCAAGGCTGTTTCATGTCTTCTCCATGTGACCCCTGGAGGAACAGTGAATTCAGATGCTTCAGGTGAAGCATTTGAAGGGGGAAAAACACTAAACAAGTTCCAATACTTGAGATAAATTTCGCTGTAGAAGAAAGGAGCAGAGGGAGAGCAGTTCGAGCAACAAATTACATGGAGAAACTGGCATAGATATCACCAGCTAGAAGAAACATCTATGCTTTGGTGTCATATTAACCACAGAAATCACTTAAGGTACATAATATTCCCCTGCTATTAACAGTAATATAGAAGACAAATTGATTTCACTTTGACTGACTCATTAAAATATTCAGTTAGCAATTGAATCCTAGGCAATCTACCTGTTTTGAAGGCTTTAGTTTAGCAAGATACCCTAGATCTAGCAGCACTGAACAAATGGCTTACACCATGAGAAGGTGCCTATCTCTCTATCTGTAGAACAGTGGATACATTGGATATTTATACTAAAGGAAGGCTAGAGCCTTCTTTAAAAATTATGTCTCCTCACACCAAATTTTATCATTTCTTTCAGCTTCTGCAGCAGTGATAGCATGGATTTCTACTATGTTTGAAGAAGTTTGAGAAAAACAAGATGATTTCATAGATGAAATGAAAGAAAGGAAATCTTTCTCTGTCCATGTATATGCATGCCTGTGCAAAAACTTGCTTCTCACTTTTGCAGAAGCATAACTGTTGTTGGTTGAAGGGGGAAAAGTGTTCTGCATTTTCAATTTCCCTGCCAGGTGACAATGGGAAAAACATTGGGTCACATTTTAAAACGTTACAGCAAACACCTAGAGAGCTTCATTTCCATTTGGCAGGAATTTTAAAATCTCTGTAAGCAGTACAATATCAGTTTCATTTTATACAAACATTTCTTCTCCCAGATCTCTCATAACTCACTGATTTCATTCTCTCTGGTCTTCTTGTTTCTTTCCACTTCCCTTACTTCTAGTTACCCTGGCACACTTTACAATTATTATTATTATCATCAGCATTGTCGTTGTTGTTATACTTTATTTATATAGCACTGTAGATTTACACAGCACTGTAAATACAAAAAATAAAAGCGATAAAAGCGAAACCTGCCAATGACGTACATTCTACA
>NC_056526.1:108891277-108952007 GCF_019175285.1 Sceloporus undulatus
AAATACATATAAAACAATAGATAATAATACAAGATAGAATTAGACTTTGGCATCCCCATTTCCTGGAAGGAAACTAATTGGAAATTAACTGTCCTGTATCATATGTAGAAGACATATACTGTGGCAAGGGTGGGAATGTCTCCTGAATCTTCAGGCATTGGCAGACATTATTGTGTTGGGTTACAGATCATTCTGAAGTGGAGATGCAGAAAGAGAGGTTAAGGACAGAGCCTCCTCTTCAGGGGTGGGAGGGAAAGGGAAGTACTCTTCCTTGAGATTCCTTTTTCAAAGGAAGAGATAGTCTAATTGATTGCTTTCTGTACTCAGTCTAATCCCCTCCATCCTTCAAGGTCTTCCTAATTTATGACAGTGTCCCCCTTCACATTCAGCCCCAATAGTGCTTGCTCTACTGGCATACGGCCCAGTTCACAATGGCAATTGTTCATGTGTGCAGCTCAGAAGTAGTGAGTACCTTGCATGTGTGAACCACATCAAGATTCTTTTAATACCATTTCAGGCTGGACATTGCCTATGTCTAATCTGTTCTTGCCACTTTTGTGGTAAATTTATCCACATATAAATAGCTGGCGACTAAGGACTGGGTTTATACTTTACCACTGCCACACAGCATCTGTTTTAAGTTGCTCCAGCTGTACATGGTAGTGGAAAGTTGCTGTACAACTTTCAATTAAAGTATGAAAGTCTCAATTTCCAGATGTTTGTGGTGCTTTGGAGACAGCTGAGCAAATCACACCATGAGCCACTGCATAATAATAAAGCAGCTTATCACATGGTTGCAATTTCAGCTGGTCCTGATTTATTTGATGTGAGAAACTGGCCAATCCCACATGAAGTCTACCACAACCAGCCATGGGATAGGACTACCTTCAGGACACTCCCCACCACAGCCAGTTCTGCAGTGCTGCCAAATTGTACTGATAGTTCACTGTTTATTGACTGTGGTGACTGAAGTACAGGGATGGCAAGAATATTTTAAAATAATGGAAAAGTCATCAAGAAAATCTTTCTCAAATGTCAGGAAACCCTGATGAGAAGAATCCTGAAACAACAGGAATATTCACAGTTCATGTCTTACTCTGCACAAAATTCGCACAAGGATTTTAAGTGCAGAGAACAACATTTTCTGTAGAAAAATGAGCATTTAAGGCCTTATACATGTGGTGGTGGTGGTGGTGGTGATTTTTCTGCCCAGAAAATGCAGTTATCACTGAAGAAAAAAAAATCTGTTTTCTATGTGAATCAATTTTAAAAGACTGTCTTGCAGCTTGAAGAAAATTGTTATAATTGTTATAATTACTGGAAAAAATTAATAATGAAGAATTACATCCCTCTTTCTGTGTTTATATCATCTGTAGGGCTTATAGTATTTGATAATGTTGCCCCCAAATAAAACCCTGTTCTGTTTTATTCGGGGGTACTGAAATATTATCCCCCTTTGACATTTCAGAGAGAGGACAATGTGTCTCAGAAAATTACTAAACAGTACAATAAATCATTGCCTTTGTATCTAGAAGAAAGACATGAAACTGCAGATTGAAAAAGGAAACATACAGCTGGCCCTCTGTATCCACATATTTTTCATCCACAGATTCAACCATCCACAGCTTGGAAATATTCAAAAATTTATAGAAACTCCCAAAGGAAACCTTGTTTTTGCCATTTTATATCGGGGCACCTTTTTGCTATATCAGTGTATTTAATGAGACTTGAGCATGCACAAATTTTGGTATCCATGGGGGACCTGGAACCAAACCCCAGCAGATACCAAGGGTCCTTTGTACTTTAAAGCTACCTGATGGAAACTTATTGTTGCAGTACACTCATTTTTGTAGTTAGGCCCCAAACATATGGATGTTTAGGAGCAAAAGTTGACCTATGATTTACCCTGGCCCACTTTTGCCTTGGCTCATTGTAGTAACTGTACTATAAAAAAATAGTGAACCAATCAGCTGATTTGGATGTCTTGCTCATCTAGGAATCCAGAAAAACCACACTGTTCACCCACCATTAAGGCTAGCCTGCAACTCAATCCAAAGACATAATGGTAAGGTTCCAGGTAGTGGCTGTTCACTAATGGAATTGAAGATGGCTACTGGAACTGGAGTCAGAGTGCATATGGAAAAGAAATCTGTCTGGTAAGACAGATCTAATACCATAGCCTTGTCCATGCCTGTCTAAAAGTAATTGGGAGCCAAGAAGTGCATATCGGCCTCTTAGGGAGAGAGAAGGCTGGCCCAGTACCATCAGGGGCTAGCCTGAAGAAGGAGGCTCCTCCCTCCCTAACTGTCATCGTTCGGCCTCTGAGGGAGAGAGAAGGCTGGCTCAGTACCATCAGGGGCTGGCCTGAAGACAGAGGCTCCTCCCTCCCCAACTGTCATCTTTTGGCCTCTGAGAGAGAGAGAAGGCTGGCTCAGTACCATCAGGGGCTAGCCTGAAGAAGGAGGCTCCTCCCTCCCTAACTGTCATCTTTCGGCCTCTGAGGGAGAGAGAAGGCTGGCCCAGTTCCATCAGGGGCTAGCCTGAAGAAGGAAGCTCTTCCCTCCCTAACTGTCATCTTTCGGCCTCTGAGGGAGAGAGTAGGCTGGTCCAGTTCCATCAGGGGCTAGCCTGAAGAAGAAGAGCCCTCCCTCCGGTCCATCTGCCTTGGTCCAGGCCTCAGAGGGAGAGAAGAATGCTGGACCTGATTCCCTCCCCCCCTCACCATTTCCTTCTCCTTTTGTGTCGTGTCTTTTAGATTGTAAGCCTGTGGGCAGGGAACTGTCTGTTATCCCCTCTATTGTAAACCGCTCGGATTCCCAGTGATTGGGCAGTATATAAATAAAACCTATTATTATTATTATTATTATTATTATTATTATTATATCCACATTTTCTTTTCTTTTGAGCATGATGTAAAGCACTCAGTTTCACTGGGGCTGTGAAGAAGGTAGATTCAATCAGAATCTACTGATGTCTCTGAATTTCCAATAGATCTGGAATGGTTTAACAAACAGTTTAAAAACAGCAGCAGCAAGACATTATCATCAACAAGTGTAATGCCTTATGCTAACTGACTAGTCAGATCAGTGGTACAATGTATAGCTCTTGGCTTCACAGTTTCTTAGCTTTAAAATGGGACACTGTTTTAAGAGTGCTAATAGAAAGGTCTGTTCCTTCCTTATTTTATATTCAGAATGTAATAATATAAATGGCAAATACAGGGTATACTTTGGATCTTTGTTTAAAGTTTATTTGGATTTCTATGAATATCAAAAAATTACAAATTGCAAACAAGAAATGCACATGTGTGCCTCATGGTTGTTTATGAGCATTATTGGCATTTGACCAGGTTTCCTTATAGTTTTGTTGGCTATTTGTGGATTTTCTGTTAGAATCCTTGATCTGTTGTAACTTACTATTGACTATTTTTAGCTTTATATGTGTCTTTTATATATACATTATCTCAATGTATGGCTCTTGGAGTAACTGGCTCCAATCACTGAACCACAAATTTACATCCAGTTTTACCTCACTAAGCCACTATTTTGCACCTGGCCACAGCTGGTGGACCTCAGGATTTTAATAATGCCCTAACAACACAAAATTGACCTCACAATCCTGGTCTGTCCTCACTCAGCTTGGCAGACATAATCCTAGAAGCCATTTTACAAGCCTAAGTCTTAGCTTCAGCCCACAAGGTTTGTAATGGAAAGATACCTAATGCTTCAACTAATTTAGTCACTGAAATATTATCCCCTTTTGACATTTCAGAGAGAGGACAATGTGTCTCAGAAAATTACTAAACAGTACAATAAATCATTGCCTTTGTCTCAAAGAAAAGAGAGGATAGAATTTTTCAGGAATCCTTTAAAGAATGCTTTATGGTCATTTAAAAGAGGTAGAGCAGACCAAGACAGACAACCCCTATTGTTTTTTTAATAATGCAAGTCTTAGACCTCGGCAGGGTCACGATTAGGAATCATCAATCTCATTATCTCAGAATAAAGGCTGAAGTTACTCATATTCTTTTTATAAATACACTGTGACTGATCCTACAAAGAAACTTAATACACCTTCTCTTCTGATACAAATAAAAACGTCATGGTGCATCTCTCTTATCTTAATTAAGGCTTACAACTTGATGGACAGGACAAGTAAAATGAAAGTGCCTAGAAGCCGTGAAACAATAACCATGCAAAGAGGCCATTGTAAGTGTTGAAATGAAGAGATTATTCTAACATTTCGTGACAGCAAGTATCCGACTCCACCAAGCATATTCAAGGACAGGAAAGGGACAGATATTGTACTTCCACTCAGTGGTTCATGTTTGGATTTTAACAGTGCAAGTTTGTAATGCATATGTAAATATACCACATAAATATACTTAACGTAGAAGTGTCACAAGCAATACCACTGGAATTCATAAATATAAAATCAACACAAAACAACATACTTAAAGCACTTGGCTTGCATTTAAATGTGACTATAATTAATATGCACAGTCCATACAGACAAATGGCTAGTAATACAGTTATTCAGTATTCACACTGAATTTTGTGAGGGAGTTCTTCAGCCAAAAAAAAGTATGCAGAAATGTGCATAATAAGAAAAAGTTGAAAATCATATGTTTGTGGTATGTATGTGTTTGTATATATTTGTGAGGTAACTTCTAAAATGCATTATATTAATTGCTTACAAATTAATTAGGGTGAAAGGGGAAGAGATGTACATTACATAAGAATTTTCCTGCAGATTTCTAAAAATAGTCAAATTAATAAGGAAGAGGATACAAGGAAATAATAGGAAATGAGATAAAAATAAACTTGATATTTTAAAAAGTGTTTGTTGCATCATTCTTGTGCTAGATGGAGGAAAGCTCATGTAGGTTAGTGAATTCTTAAGAAGCTTTCTTAATGAAAACGGATTAGCTGTTTTCAAATCTATAGAAAGCAGTCAATAATCTGAACTACTAAAACATCCATGTGACCATACCAAGAAAGAGTATCTTTACTATGGATTAGATTTGTTGCCCTTAATAATGATGTTACATAGCTAACTTTGGTTATGCAGCTCTGTGTTTAATATTTTCCCCAGTTTGGTGGGTTTATACAGTGAATAAAAAGAGAATCTGTAACCAATATATGGAAGTAGGGGTGGAGGTTTTGGGCCCTTAGGGCAAGACAAGTGGAAAAGGCAGCAGTAACATAATATGTTCTGATTGTCTTTTTTGTTTCCACTAAATATTTGAAAAAACACAAGCCTTTGTGAGTGTTTAGATGGAACAATCATAAAAGCTTCCCTCCTTTCAGGGGAAATAGTTGGGATGGTTGTGCATCCTTGGTTTGTTTTAGTTGTATGCTGTTCTTCTTCCAAAGAACTCAGAACAGATTAGGGCAGAGTTTCTTATCTAGACAGTGTACAACAATCAAACTGTATCACAGACTATAAGGATGCCATCAAATATTCTGTCATCATAAACCATCATTATCACTATCATTATCATCACCATCACCACCTTCATTTCGATATTTGAAATTATTCTTATATATTTTTTCTTTTGATTTAGACACATGGCACTTTCAACACTTAACACTCAAATCATTAAACAACAGTGTCTCTGTGCTTCTACGTTACTTTGCTGTAATCATTATAACAATCTTGTATGCAGGATGTCATTATCAAGCCCATATTGCAGATTGGAATGTGGTGCTGAAACTGGTACGACTGGCACCTAGCACATTCACGTCACAAGTGACATTTGAGACTGGAGCTTCTTGACTCAAACTTCAGGTTTGCAAACACTATGGAAATTAATTCTTAAATCCACACAGCTTGATGAATGGGAAATTGTAGCAAAAAGAAAAACCTTACCAGCCATGACAGATGCAAAAGGCTGCTGAGGATCAAAAGGACATTTCAGTCTTCCAGACTCCAAGTTCTGAGCATCAAATCTGAACACTACATCCTGTATATAAAAGGCATATGTATTAGGCGGAAATGAGACTGCCTCATTTTAGATAGAAGACCCATATACTAGTATAAACCCATATATTACTATAGTATAGAAAGATCCATTTATCAGCAAGCTGGTGACATTTAAATCTATGTCCTGAAACAAACAGGCCAAAAGGACCATGCTGGGACCATGCCAGCACTGTTTGCATTGGGATCGCACCAGCACCAGGACCATGGTAACTACGGTCCTGAACCGGGCCACTGGAAGGTGTGGATTCTATCTGCTCCTTCATGGCCCATTTATTTGGAAATGACATGGCATCGGCACGGCTTCAGGATGCATTCAGAGCATGTGTCATGTAAATGACATGCCCTTAACACAACCTGAAGCCATGTCATTTTGCCCATATATTTTGGGCCAATGTCTCCTTCTCTTCTGAGTCAACTGGGGCTGTAAAGGTACTGGAGCAGTGTAATAGGATGGATGGTGGCCTATAAACTGAAGATGAATCCTAATAAGACAGAGGTTCTGAGGATTGGTAATTTTCAGGTCTGGGAATTGGATAAATTCCTTGCCTGGATGGAATTACATTCCTCCTGAAGGATCAGGTGCATAGTCTGGGATACTCCAAAAGATCTTTGTCACTGGAAGTCTAGACAGATTCAGTGGCTTAGAGTGTTTGGACCAGCTTCAAATGGTCCACCAGCCACAGCTTTTCCTAGACAAGGAGAACTTAACCACTGTAATCTGATACTGATAACTTATAGTACTCTAATGCATACTACACAGGGCTTTCCTTGAAGATAACTTGCAATCTACAGCAAGGGCAAAATGCAACAGCTGGACAACTCACTGGGATTCCATTCAGATACTATATAAAACCAGTTCTGAAGGAATTGCACTGGCTGCCAGTACACTTCCAGTTTAAAAATGGCCATCTGTTTAGATTAGGTAAAGGTAAAGGTAGTCCTTTGACATGAACATCTACTTGTAAGGGGGCAGTGCTCATCTCTATTTCTAAGCCGAAGAGCCAGCATTGTCCACGGACTGCTCTGGTGGTCATGTGGCCAACATGATTGCACCAAACACTGTTACTTTCCTACTGAGAAGTGGTACCTATCTATCTTACTTGCATTTGCATGCTTTCAAACTGCTAGAAGCTGGGACATAATTAATTAATTAATTAATTAATCTATATTGAACAGAGTTGAAAGTCAGTTTTTTCTTTGCACTTATTCATTCATTCATTCATTATTTATTTTTGTGGTGTTTCGGGGGGCTATGTGGCCATGTTCTGGAAGAGCTTATTCCTGATGTTTCGCCAGCATTTGTGGCTGGCATCTTCAGAAAATGCCAGTCACAGATGCTCATGAAACATCAGGAATAAACTCTTTCAGAACATGGCCACATGGCCAAAATTCCACCAAAAAAAACCCCCTATAGATTCAAGCCATGAAAGCCTTTGAGATTTATTTAATATTATCATTTAATATTGATGGCAGCAGAATTGCTACTTTCTGTAACAGTTGTTTACTAGTGATATGAAATAATTGCATTATTACATATTAGTGTTGTGATACTAATTACAGCGATTCCTTTCCATCTACAGAGGTTTGGTTCCATCCTGTCCCGTTCCCCTGAGTGGATGGGAAAAAACAAGTCATCAAGCCCATATTAGTCAATGGGTGGTGATGTGTCCATGCACTGCTATTGAATAATATGGGGCAAAGCATTGGCTAGCTCCCCAATAATGTCGGATTACTGTACAACTTATGAAGTACACAGAGAGATCCACAGAGAATCATGATTCAGCAGGGAATTAAAATGGAGTGCATGTCCCAGTTTCTACTGTTGGACACTGTATGCATTGCATTGCACTACCCACTGAAATGGACCTGATGGGATTCTTTTAATACACTGCCATTGCCTACTGGAGAAAGGTCCTGTAAGGCATCTGGGCTGAACTGTGCTCATTACACAATCAATCAACTGAAAAAGCAAACCTATGTAAAACCATATTAATCACCTCATTTGAGCACAGTGGTTTGCCAACATGTAATACGCACACATCAAAAAGTGTGAGAACATGAATTCTAACACAACTGGTAAAAACTTAATGTTGCCCTGTTGTTTGTATAAGGGGCTGTGAGATCATTTTTTATACAGCCATAGACCAAATTTTTAAGGAAATGATGGATGCTAGGAAAACTTAGAGCCATTCCTTGTCATGCACCATTTGGGAATGGATTAAATTACCTCTTTGTGTGTTCCAAGCTCTATGTAGCCACAGACTGGGTGGAAAGCTCCTGTACCGCAGACATAAACATGAGTCCTGTTGTAAGGCTGAAGGACTCTGATGAAGTTGGCACATTCTGTCTAATGTGAAAAGAAGGGAAGAAACTGTTTATCATTATCTGCAGTGTAAAATTAACACAGCATTCAGCCATTCAGTGACCAGGTAGATACAGTCCACAGTTTCCAGGACTGTGTTAATAACATGGAGAAATTTCACTAGCCTTTTAAGACTATAACCCTTTAGATGATATTTATTATTTTTAAAACAGTATACATCACCCAGCTTTATGTCATAATAGTGGCTTGGCATCTGAATTGATGAACCATGATCTATGATTGGGAAGACTTCCAAATCACAAATCATTGTTTTAAGCTTCATGTCTGAATCAAAAAAGCAATGCTACATGCCCAAGGCTGCTGTACCATGAGGGCAGAAGGGAATTTATAAGCTTATGAAATTAAATCGGCAGAAAATAAAAGCAAAAGATTGCTTCAGAGCTACACTGCCTACTAAAGATTTGAAAGCTTGATTCCTGAATTTGATGGAAAATTGTGGTAGTTCATGACATCCATACTGAGCCACTGTATGTGTCTAGTAATGATGGAGAAAGTAGTGTGGCAGTGACAGATGGTAAAGATGGTGAAAATAGTAGCGTAAAGCACAGTTCCTCCCAAAGAGGATTAAGGAAGCACAGTTCTAGCTTATAAAAGTTAACTTCTGGACTACAGCTCCCAGACTCTAGACATCATGATCTAGTGCTGTTTCAGGAATTCCAGCAATTGTAGGCCAACAAAATACATTTCCCAAGCTCACAGTTTGGAAATTCTACATGTATTTTACATTAAAACGTTCAGTTCCTGTCATGCTTAATTAAAATTTAAACAGTAAAGCCAGCATAGAGTTGTGGTTTGAGCATGGACTATCATTCTGGAGACCAGGACACCAAACCCCACTGAGCCACAGAAGCTCACTAGGTGATCTTGAGCAACATTCTCTCAGTCTCAGAGGAGGACAAAGGCAAACCACCTCTGGCCAAACCTTGCCAAGAAAACCTTGTAATAGGTTCACCTTAAGATAACCATAAGTAAGAAACAACTTGAGAGCACACAACAACAAGCTGTAACCCCCATTACTTTCTCTCATGTCTCTGACTACCTGTTAGCACAGTTCTGTATAAAGTAGCACCAGAAGTCTTAACAAATGTCAGCTGTCCACAGATGGCTATACAGTCAGGCCTCCATATCTGTGGGGGATTAGTTCACCCCCTTCCCATTGATACCAAAATCCGTGCATGCTCAAGTCCTATTAAAATTAACGGCAGTGCAGTGCCTGCATGGGCCGCCACCACAGTTGCATGCACACGCCGCCATTAAACAAAATGGGAGCTTGCCATCCACAGATGGTTAAATCTGCAGATGGCAAGTCCACCAATAAGGAGGGAGGACTGCAATATTAATCCAGATTAATCAGCACATTACTCTCTGAAACTGGCTTTGTTTTAAAAAAAAAAAGGCAGAGATGAAAACAGCAAACTGCATAAGTTACTGCTTCTGTTGACTTCCAAGGGCTCATAATGAACTATGGAGATCAACAAGCTCCATTTTATAATGAATACTCTTCCTCACCATCATTATCAACTGTTGCCACATATAAGTAACTACCCTTCCTACTTTGGTTCAGAGCATGGTGTCCCTGAAACATCATCGTTTAGCCTTGTTGCAGTTTGTTGAGTTGTAATATTCATTAGAAACTGCTCATTACAAAAGAGAATAAGTCAAAATCCTGCCTTATCAAAGTTTGATTTCTATGGACCAATTATTCATTATTGGCCAGTCATATTCTCCCAGAATTTTGTCAGACCATAGCATCATCACGTTTTCCAAAGTTTTTCCACTGAAAAATGGAAATAGGTGGGAGAGAGAATGTCGGGGGGGGCACTTTGGAAGAGGGTGGGGAGAAGTATTTGAAAAGCTCATTGGTGATGGGGATGGAGAGGTATATGATAAATGGTGTCAGTGTCAGCAATGAATTTTCATTTGGTTCTTTCTTTACTAAACATTTTTGAAGGCAGATTTATAGTAGACCACTGTTTTTCTACATGCCTCTATTTCAATAACATCATGTCAGTATACATTTCTGAAGACAAAACTGGTGAGGGGGAGATGGGAACCCCAACTGCCGTCCCCTTTCCCCATAATGATGCCTATAAAAGAGTTATATTTCCTTTTATGGTATCATTGAAATTGAGATATTCAGAAGAATGACAGTCAACATGGCTAACAACAGCACTACTTCTAATATATTATAACAGTTGGTTATTATCGTATGCGGTAATCTTGCCAAGATTAAGTTCAATAGTTTCCCTAAAAAACCCTACCTCATCTGCATGGATGTCCTAAGTGACCCCTGAAAGATTGAATGGTTTCCATTTACTGCTATAGAGGAAAAGGAATAGTCTACACTTTTGTAATGAGACAACAGATGGGACTCTTATCTTTGATACTTAGATAGCACAGCCAAACTGAACATACATGAAAGCATATTGCATCTCAAAGGGGTCTTTAAAGTAACTCTCCAGTCTCACATAAGTACTGGTATTGAGGAAAAAGGCAGGATGTAAATAAATAAATAAATAAAAAGGATCATGATCATGACCATCACCACAACCATTAGCCACACAAACACAAATGCTAATATCTGTATTAATAAATAGATATTAACCAGAACTAGAGATCTAAGTCCTGACTTGCTGCATTCAGAAAGTATTTGTCTCATTATAGAATGGCAAGATTTAATTCATGTGTTTATTTATCTATTGGAGATACTGGTACTTGATAAATTTTGCCAATTTTTGGCTAGCTTTTGTGCATTTTTCTAAAATGTGCAAAATTAAACAATGTGGTAACTGTTGACTTTAAAGTAA
This sequence comes from Sceloporus undulatus, assembly GCF_019175285.1. Classification (NCBI taxonomy): domain Eukaryota; kingdom Metazoa; phylum Chordata; class Lepidosauria; order Squamata; family Phrynosomatidae; genus Sceloporus; species Sceloporus undulatus. Next base: position 108,902,453 of record NC_056526.1, read on the forward strand.
AGGTAAAGGTTTCCACTTGACATGAAAGTCTAGTAATGTCTGGCTGTAGGGGGCAGTGCTCAAACATTACTAAGCTGAAGAGCCTGCTTTGTCCAAAGATGGTTTCAGTATTCAAGTGGCCAGTATGACTGCACAGAACGTTGTTACCTTCCCACCAAAGTGGTACTTATTTACTACTTGCACTTTTACCTGCTGTCAATCCATTAGGTTGGCAGAAGCTGAGACTATACACAACTAAAAGAAAAAAGCAGTAATATTCCTTTTGGATCTTTGTGATCAATCAGACCATCTTGCTGCTGTGTGAAAGAGTAATAAAGGGGAAAGGTACAAATTTTCAGTTCTTTTGTGCAGAATGCAGAAAACATGAAGTGGGGAATCTTATTCTTGAAGCTGCAAAGTCTCACAATCAACAGGCTGGCTTGACTTGCCTTGACTAATTGTCTTGAAACAACATCTCAATAACTGCAAGTCTATTCCTCATCCTGAGCCTTCACCCATAAAAACAAACACAATTTATAGAATGATGGTACTTACATGAGCATCTTTCCCAGCTAGTTTGCACAGGTCCACCTTCTCCCTTGCTGCTGGCCAAAATATCTGTAATGAATTAAGATAAAGCTTTTATGATCGGTACATTTTATGACACTTCATGTCAAAGTATTAACATACTCAAGTTATTTATCTGCCAGATCTGCATTTCTCCCCTTCCTTCAATGAAATCACAGCAATAACTTGGGATCCTATCCAGTTCTAATCTCTGACATTCCTTGCAGGCACAGCATGACATGCAGGATGGGATTGGCATTGGGTTCAAGGAGATTTTTCTTCCTTCTCTAAAAATGGTGTTGAAATTCATGAAAATGAGTGTGAGGGATACACAACAGAGGAGAAGGCAGCCTCTTAGAAATGTACACAACTGTCCAACTGTAGATCAAAGCCTTTCAAATTTAGTGTCCTTTCATTTCACAATTACACCTTTTAAGGTTTTGTAGCTATACTTTAGTATACTATACTATACTATACTTGTAGCCCTTGTTTGCTCTTTGTTTTGCTTTGCTTTATTTGGCTTTCATAATCCTTGCTAAATTTTATGTATAAAGAGAATTTCTAAATGTTCATTATTCTGAAAAACAACAAATAAGAAACCCTTAAAAGGAATGGGGAAAGTCTTTCCTTGAAAAACACTCCTTCACCTCTTAACACAAATCTCTAGAAGAAGAAATCACATAATATTTTTGAAAAGAAAAGCAAGTGAGCATCCGTTTCTGTTTCTGAGCATTGGTTTTTAAAATAACAAGACGCTCTGAGTCTCAAGATGAATAGTTATGCAATTAATAGGATTTTCTGTCCCAATCCAAAATTCACACTCTTCTAAGACATAAGAGTTTATTATCTATGACTCTTGAAGTATGATCTATGGATATGATCCATAATCTCTGTGTACAGAGTGGGAGAGCAAAACAGCTTATGCAAAAGAAGGTTCCTGGGGATTCAATCCAGTTTATCTCTTTGGCCAGATGTGGTTGAGGCGCCTAGCACTTAAAGTTCCTGCATGCTGGCAGCTGGTCAGACGTTTGTTGCTCTCCGATAGTGTACTCATTACGACAGAATGGGTGGGTCATACTAGCAATTCCACAAAGATAATAACTTGTATCCTTGCTTACCCTCCTGAGCAGTATGGCCTCTCACAAAAACATGCAAGTAGTCATATTTCAAAATAAATCTATTAAAATGTTTTTAGATGCCTTTTTTAATATGAAAGTTAAGGAACAGAATCATACCATACTCTATCACTGTGGTTTTACCTTAACTAGGAAGAGTAATTTTTGTAGGCAAGCTGGAAATAACACAGACCACAATACTGGTGATTTGTTGCAATCATTTCTAAGAGACATGTCTAAACCTATTCTATATTTTGACAAGTGCTCAGAACAGCTCAGCATATCAATATTATAACATTAACTACACTGGTTGAAATACTTCTTTGGTCAACTATACAATACCCAAACTACCCCATCATCTTTTCGCAAGCACCTATTTTCACTAGATTCATAAGGCTGAATATTTGGATTTACTTTGGGAGGCTTAAATACTAAAACAAGCTGAATTTATGCAACAGTCCCATTTCCCATGTCAGACAGTTATATCCATTAAATGTCAAAGAGTTGTGTTTTCCAGCTATCTTACTTCAAAAGTGTTTATACTAGTATCATTTGCAGACAAACACTTAATATTCTAATTTACTGCATTAGTCCCTAGTGTCTACCTGTGATGGAATGTATTTGGTCATATAATTCTAGATTCTGAGGAGCACAAAGGACACACTTCAGACCCTTGCGGCTCCCAATGTGTGCTGTTTCCTCACACAGAGGGAAGCCTGGAGGCAAAGATGGGTGGCACCCAGCCAATGCAAACCACAGTCAGTCTAAACATAGCACAGCACAAACACCACATTTTGACACTTATTTGCTACTGGGGAGTACCTTTCAAGCAAGGGAGTCTTTTAAGTGAGTTTGATATATACAAAAATCAGCAGGAGAGGTACATATATTGCAATCAAGGGGGCAACTTCAAAGAATAATTAAAAAGAAAGATGGAAGGGCAGAGAGACCTTTATAACCAACACTCTGAAAGCCAGACCTATAAATCCACCTCAAGGTACATAGATAGGTAGGCAGGTTGCCAAAAGACCTGTGCACTCCTAGATCCCAGTGGGTTCACTACAGAAGTAAAAGAGCTGAGAATAGCAGTTTACCTTTTACAGTACTTAACATTTGCTGCTCTGTAGTAACAGCCTGTGATAAACCTCAGAGAGAAGCTTATCAGAAATAGACAGACTGCTGGTAAACTGTAAACAAAAGCTGTAATTTATCCCTGAGAGTCCCTAACCACAGCCAAGGGAAAAAGAGGCCTGTTACAGACTGCCAAAATAAAGCTGCTTCGGGTCTCTTTGGAGGCATGCTATTTAAATGATGCATGGGTCCTAAGAGTCCGGAGGTCGCGCCAAAGCCACACTCCATTCCTAAGCACTGGAGTGCAGCTTTGGTGCAGCTTCCGGATTCTTAGGATGCATGCATCATTTAAATAGCATGCCTCCAAAGAGACCCGAAGCAGCTTTATTTTGGCATTCTGTAACAGGCCTAAGAGCTGCAGAAGCTGATCAGAGGATGTGTTGTCATATTTCCTACCCTGAAAAGGATGCAAGCATCTGGGAGTCTGCAACAATGAAATCCACTTGCCTTTGGAATCAACTTTGGAAATGTTGAACATTAATTTACAGATTAGTTTTGTTTGCTTGCTTATTTCTTATTGTTTCAGCAACATTTTGTAGTGTATAAGATGCTTTGACACAGAGGCTTGGAGATGAAACAGCAATTGTGCCATGAAATAACTGGTTAGACATCCACCACTTGCCGAAGCATTTTCGTCCTAGTGCTGTCCAATAATGAGAACTATGTGGCTTACATCACTGAAACTCTCAATCTGCCCAGCTCTACAAAGAACAGCTACTAAAGTGGATTTAAGTTAGAGATGACTGATTACTATACAGTGGTGCCTCGGGTTACGAAAGTAATTCGTTCCGCGGCCGCTTTCGTAACCCGAAAAGCCTTCGTAAGCCGAATTGCCATAGGCGCTAATGGGGAAAAGCCGCGATTCCGTGCGAAAAAGCCGAAAAAAGCACCAAAAGTTTTTTCGTAACCCGAAAAAACATTCGTAACCCGGAACAATGATTCCCTATGGGATTTTTTCATATCCCGAAAATTTCGTAACCTGGGTATTTCGTATCCCGAGGTACCACTGTACAGTACTTCCAGTCCATGTCAGTTTTGCATCTTTAGACTTCAGCATATTTTATCCCATTAATATTTTTTTAAAAAACATTTTCTTCTAAATTAAGCTAATTCTAAACATGTTTCAACATAAAATCAGCATCTATAAATTTCTTCTCCCTTCAATTTTTCTTTTAAAAAAGCATATTGATATGTTTGATACATTTTCGAGCCAAGAACTATGTTACAATGTTTGCAGAAGTACAGAATCCAATGTTCTAAACTACATACTGTGGATGAGGAAGTGTGGATCAGTTGAATTTAGAGTTTGCAGAGATCGAATTCCCTCAGTTCCTCTAATTGGCGCTAGAGGATCTTTGAGCAAAATGACATTTGGTCATATGCTTACCATATATACTTGACGATAAGTAAAAAAAATTATTCCCAAAAATTGACCCTAAAATACTGGCTTGACTTATATATGGGCCAATACAGTAATACTGCTTAGAAAGGTCCTGAAACAGGCAACACCCCTTCCTCCAATATCTGTGCCTCGGCAGTGATTTCTGAAAGTGCTGCTGAAGTAGGGGGTATGTGTGAAAGAGGTGGTTAACCTTCTCATTGTGATGTTAAAATCTTCTCTCTGTATCCTCCTCCTCCCTCTCTAGATCTCTCTGACAACCAAATATCCCATTTCCCTCCACTTCCTTTTCTTTTCAATCCAATGTTAAAACCTACTCTCCCCACGCTCCTTCTTTCTATCTTACCACCAAACCCCACTTCCCTCCAGTTCCTTCCCTTTTCAATCGGATGTTTAAACCTTCTTCTCCAAAACCAGGGAAATGCTGTTATGTGGTTGTGAGAGGTCTGGAGAAGAAGGAGGAAGGGAAGTGATGTTTTCCCTTTTAGATCCTTTGTTACATGCCTCTAAGTTTTACCCTTGAGTTGTCTAGGGGTCATGTCAAAATGATTTCAGCCCCAAAACCTGCCCTTGACATGATGTCAGCTTGTACACAAGTATATACAGTAGTTTTGTTAGATACATGATCCCTATATTTGTTTTATTTTATTTTTTCATTTGTATGCTACTTATTCCCAGAAGGGACCCAAGGGCTGTATATTATTTCGTTGCAGCCTGGTCCAGGTTGATCTTCTCTATTCTATGCTAAGCTATAACCTGAAGATAATAATATTTATCTACCATTCAATATGGTTACAATAGTTACTGAGAATATGTACAGTGCTTCATTCACTCTAAAAGGTGCCATATAAATGCTAAGGGGAAAAAAAGCAAATAAATGCACAAAAAAACCCCACACACATCTTATTATTGTTCTTGTTAAACTATGGCTCAATTATCGCAGAACACCCAGAGCATTATCTAAATGGGCAGTTTAAATGTATTTATTCTCCACTTCCCATCATATTTAAACACATTGTCTGGAATAACCACAAAAATATTTATTCTTAAATGAACCAATACACTTTCCATACATTCTTCGTTTTGTGGAAAATAAAACAAATCTGTGCTCTATACCAAACACTTTTTGATTATATTAAAAAGATTTCAATTTTTTCAATTATACCAGCATATTATACCAGAGTTGTATGTAAAAGGTTTATCATGCAAGCATCTGGTTCCCATACTCCGTGGTTTAAACCGCTGACGGCAAAATAAAACTCTCACCACCACCCCAAGTACTCATAGTTCATACTGACAGCTTTCTGTTAGGCATAGTTTGGCAAATGTTACTCCATAACAATGATAGCTCTCTCTCTCTGTGAAGGAGAGAAAGAGAGAGCTTTTTTACCTATAAGATATGATTCAAGATTTGAAAACTAAAGCGATGACTGCTAGGTGAACTTCCCAACTTTTATAATAAAAATATGATAGTTTTGTAATGGAAAATGGAAAATTAAATGGAAAGACAAAGTGAGATTTTGGTCACTAAACAAAGCATTAACCCCTTTCAGTAATGGGGAAAGGTGTAAAGGGTCCAACAAAATGTTGTGTCTCACATATTAATGAAATCATCAATACTTGATTACCTGGGAGTACTTAAATTATAAGTTCTGGAAGTACTGCCAGCATTAGTTGTCCCATTAGGCTGGGTATGCCCCTCAAGAAGTGGATATGAAGGTGTGGTAAATTGTATAATGTTCCTTCCCTCACTACCAAGAGGAGGAGGCTGCACCTGATGCCTCTCTGGAAAATTTCCCCAAGCAAGGCTCTGAATGGGTAGGCAAGTCAGAAAGCCCCACTAGCCACAGCAAAAAAGCAGCAGGTTATCTGTCTAGAAGTCAGAGAAGATACAGCAACAATGTTTTCAACAAACTATTGTCTTTAGTTGTTGTGTTTATCTTCTCAAGACCCTCTTGTCATTTGCTAAAGAAACATCAGCTCCTTTGCTTAGTCAAGTGTGATAAGCTGTTGCTGCTGTGAACTGATCCATGCTTAAACTTCTTAGTTGTTGATTCCAAGTATTGGAGAAGGAGATCAATACAACTTTGACATTCTTATTGCTACATGATTACATTAGGTCATTGTAGTGCAGGTCTAACTCTCCCTTAAGAGGTTGGCTGCACAAAGGCAGTCACTAGTCCCCATGCTTCTCCTCCATCAGCAAGATTTTTGTTACTGGTGATATTTCTCAAGTTTGGTTCACTTATACATGTAAGTTATCTCTATGGTGCTTGCTTCTTGCATAACAATTCCCAACTGAATGTGTGAACTATTTGCATTGAAAAGCATTGTATCAAACCTTGTGTACATATGCAGGCAAATTAGGTGGGAACAAATTAGGTGGGATTGCTGGGTGAAGATTACATGTTAGCTTTCCTACATAGAGGCAGCTTATACTAGCACTATGAGGATTGGGCTGAGCTAGAATCTTTCCCTTGGTGTTCTGTTGTTGTTGTTGTTGTTGTTGTTGCATGGAGAGATGTTTTTACATGTGGGAGTATCCAATAATGGGGGACCCTTCTGCAGCCTGAGGTGGCACCATTCACTCTAACCCCTGCTTTAGGATCCTACCACCTCCTTCATTCTGCTACATGTGCATACCAGGCTTTCAAATGTTTGTATCATCTAACAACAATTCAGTCTGTGATAATCAGTTGGTGATAACACCTTCAGACCTACAAATAATCATCTGGCAAATGAATGATGAAGGCAGCATGTGTAAAAATGTGTCTCAAAATCTGGTCACAGGGAAACTATAGTCTTAATTTAGTCTTTTAAGCAAGTTAATTAAACTAAATCAGTACATTCCTGCTTTATCTTCATTAATGCTTTAGGGACATTGAACAGCTTTAATTAGTGATTGAGGTTCATTAGTAAAAACTTGGAGAAGAGCTATGATGATTTATCATTGGGTAAATTTTTCCGAGCATGCATATGCATACACGAACACATATACGCATGTTGACAACACTGTGAAATTGTTTTTAAACAACATAATAAACCTTTGGAGCCTACTGTAAAGGGTCAAACATGTTGGCCAGTTAAATTTGCACAAAGACCAACCAGTACATTGAAGATGAGCACATAGCTAAGCAAAGAGTGACTTCACTTGGGACTAGTTGTCATAATACATGGGAAAAGAAGGAAAGAGATGTTACCATTTGCTTACATTCTAGCTAGATGGAGGGCAAAAGTCCAATGATATTTGTCATATTATATTGCTTTGCTGCTATAAGAGGTCACGCATGCTGACAAACTCAGTTTATTAAAAGCAAACCATATAACTATGGGAGGTAAGGTTATTAAATCCATCCAATGATGCATGACATACTATGCAGGCTCTTCACCCAAGGAAAGCAGTGGGAGGCAGACGGGTTAAAAACAAACTTATCAGATGAATTGTACAAATATACAAAGATATTATAAACTGACCTTCTTTACATTTTTGTTTAAATCAACCAAGCTGAGCAGAAAAATGTGGTCCTTAGCCCCGAGTAGAAGCCGACCCCTTTCTTCATCGAGCAGCAGGGTCCGAAAATCCAGCCCCTCTGCCGAGCCCAGGAATGGGACACAGCTGTTGGAAAGCAGCAAGTCTGTGAGAGAATGAAGGAAATCTTTATAGTCAACAATGTATACACATGGTTCATTGGTGTCTTGTATAAATATATGCACCCAGCATGAGCTTTGCTGGTTAAGATAACTTGTTGGAGCAAGATTTTCATCTAACAGGATGAGGCAGCAGGAGAGGGCGGTAGAGTGAGGGGAAAAGATTATCACAGTATTGTTTAAAAACAAAATACTTACATATCTTTTGTTTCTTGTAGCAATTTATGACCTGAAATGGTCAAAAGGTTAAAGCACATTTCTTATAAGCAAGAGCTAATTGTTTTAAAGTTCCCACTTTACAGAAAAGAGATTACTAAAGAGATACCTGAATGAAGAGCTATAAAATTATGTCTGTTATGTAAATAGGCCAATTCCAAGGCAATCCTCTCTTTAAGTTAATGATACCAGCAGGACCAGCCAAGATATTTTGCTGCCTGAGGCCAAATTCCTCTCCCACATATCATCATCTACAGGAGCTGGGCAGATGACTCAAACTATACCAGTAGTATGAGGACAGCATCTCTGCCAGGTAGCCTGAGGCAGTGCATGTGAACACAAGGCTGAGTGGACTGTCGCTGTGAATGACAGCAGTACCGGCATTTAACCACTGTGCCACCAGGGCTCCCTCACTAGCAGAGAATATCTCCTTATACTAATTAATCTACCAATCCCAGAATTCTGTAGGATTGGACCATAACTACTAAAATAATATCCAACTGTCATTACTCTATAATCAAGCCATGCTCTTACATACCTTAAAAGTAAACATGCTTAGGTGTAAGGGTGAAGGATGAAGGTGATTGTACCATTAAATCAGAAAAAAAAATTGCTTCAGCAATCAAAAAAATTATGAAACAGTACTTCATGTGATCATTTCCTACAGTCCCGATATACCACAACAAACACTTGTGCAATAGCCATGGTGTACACAGGCAGCATAAGATTCAAATATTTGATTATCCATAATGTCCATTGGTTGATGTTCAGGTTAACCACTCTCTCTGAACCTATTGTAATTAGTATGCTTATTGTTAGAACAAAGTAAGCAGATTATCTATCAAATACACTAGGACAGTGGTTCCCAAACTATGTCCCTCCAAATGTTTTGGACTTTGTAACCACAGGAGTCTTCCTGCCAATGCTCTGAGGCTTTTCTTCTACATCTGATACATCCTTTGACTCCCTTGGTGCTGCCACTTGCCTCACTTTTACCCCCAATACACTTTTCTGTTATATGAATTAAGGTTGAGGTCCTCAAGTGTCATCTCCTATATGAAGCACCTTAAACTGACTTGTTAACCAACATGTTAACTGACACAATTCTCCCTTGCTCCTCCCCTTTTATAGTCACTCCTCCAGCAGCCTCCACCTTTGCAGCCAGTCTAAATCTGATTAGCTGAAGGGGAACTCCACTCTCCCTAGTGACTCACCACAGACTTCTACTCCCAGTATTCCTGATTGTTTGTCAAATTGACTAGGGTTTCTGGGATTTGAAGTTTCAAATACCTGTAGGACCAAATTTGGGAAACACTGCGCTAAGGATAAGCCAACATCCGATATCCCATCTTGCATTCATAGATTCATAGATTCATATAATAATAGAGTTGGAAGAGACCACAAGGGCCATTCCTATTTGAATGATTTGAATGAATATGTACCACTTCTATAACTCTGTTAGTACACCTAAAAGACAAGGGAACAAAGATGCACTAGTACTGCAAATGCAGACTATTTTTTAAAACATTTTATTACCTGATAAAAAGGATAGAAGAGATAAAGACTTGCTTTACCTCCCAGGAGACAATCTGTAATGATTTAACCCAATACAACATTGCACCTTGTTTTGCTTTCACATGTGAAAAAACATATAAAATACCCTCAATGGTTGAAACACAGCCAGTAGCCTTAAGTTATCTATTCTTCTACAATGAGAAGAACAACAAATTAGGTATTTTAATTCTTTGCTAATTTAATTCTTGAAGGAAGCAATAAGTAATTTCAGCAGTTTTCATTCTGTTGTGAGCAAATCTTTAAAAACTTCAAGTCTTTAAAAACTTGTTTCCTGTCCAGAAAATGTCACAGTTGAAGACTTATTCTGTGCAATATTTCCACTTTTTTTTTCTAAGAAAGAATTTTCTGCACAGGAAATGCTTCTTTAAAGAAATATTATTTTCCATGCAGAAAATACTGTTTTCTGAGGGGAAAATACCTGTGCAAATTTGGCACATAATAAAACCCAAACTATGAATATTCTCATCAATTCAGGATTCTTCTTTTGAAGGTTTTCCAACTCTCAAGAAATTTGTTGGTTTTCAACCATTTTTCAAATAATCTTAGAAATATCTTCTAAAAGATCTTTTGTACATGTAACATATGCAGATTTATCAGCTAATTTGCAAAAATAATTACTTCTTATATACAGTACGGTGCTGTCTTGTATTACAATAGCTCCTCCTTTATCCACTTCTTTGATGACTATAGAATTATCTGTTGCCATGCTTAAAGAGCTAATCTCCCTCTCCCAATCATATTGTTCCAACATGATGGTAGAGTATCTCCCAACCTTGTTAACTCCTATGTCACCAACCTTTCAAGCACAGTGATAGAGGGCTCTGTGGGAGGGGGTGGCATAAACATAGAGGAGATTCTAAACTTTGCTCTACTGTAGTTTTTTGTGGGTTTTTTGGGGCTATATGGCCATGTTCTAGAAGAGTTTCTTCCTGACATTTCACCAGCATCTGTGGCTGGCATCTTCTGAAGATGCCAGCCACAGATGCTGGCAGAATGTCAGGAAGAAACTCTTCTAGAACATGGCCACATAGCCCAAAACCCCCACAAAATACTATGGATGCCGGCCATGAAAGCCTTCGACTTTGCTTTACTGTTTGCTGGCACCTGTGTTGATTCACCAAAGTATCATCTCAATTTGATATTCCTGAAGAATTGAAACAAATTTAATCTGACCTACACCGGATTATGTTTGGGAGTTGGAACGAAGGGCAGACCTTTTTTAAACACCTATTGTTCTATAGGCTTTTTGACATTTCCTTTTTGACAAATGAACTACTAGTTTTTTCTACTCTGTGAACATATGGATGCTGGTGGACGTTTCACACTCCCCTTCTTACAACTGGATGTTAGGCAAGTCCTCCTAGAGTTTACTTTGGCTGCCATAAAAGGTGAAGGATGTTGTGTTGGTGATGTTGATTCATTGCTGTCTACTGTGATCTGTTCCAATTCTGTCTCCTCTTCCTCTCTGTTATCATGTGAGAAAAGGAAACCTATTTTGTTTTTGTTTGTTGTATAACCAAGGGTAGACCATGTTCTGTTTATAAACCATTTCATCCCTAAGAAATTTACTATATTTTAAAATTTAACATCCTAATAGATTTTCCACTTACAAGCTTGGTGATTTTATCTTCAGTGTGATTATTATTACTCTGTCTCCTAGGGATGAAATGGACCACCCAAAAAGGATGTATTGGGGCTGCCTCAGAGCTGCTCGCCCTGGAGCTATGGCAAACATATGAGTGCAGCCCCAATCTGCCTTGCTGCCATGGTCCTGGATGGCACTCTGAAAAGAAGCAGTTTTTACCACTCCTTTTCAGAGTAGCTTTTCTGGGTTGGGGTGGCTTCCGGTTGGCTGCGGGGCATGTGCCATGTGATCACCATGTTCCCAAGCTGCCCGGAAGTGGGCTTATTATGCTCATCTCTTTCACCTCATCTTTTTTCCCTTTCACAGATGACTTTAACTCTGTGTTTACTTTTGATGATGTCTCTGTGATTAGAATAATCAAATCCTGGGAGCATTTATTAAGTATCTCTAAGCTGTTAGCAGGTATAATTTGCAGATATTTCATTTGAAAAAAGTGAGTGATTTGGGCACCTCTACAAGCTAGTTTAAGCATTTCTCCAAGCTAGCAACTCTAGCTTTCCCTTAAATCTAATTCTAAAGAAGATGTCTCTGTACTGCTGCTCCCACTGATTGCTTGTTGGTATGATGTTGTTGACCTTCTGGTCAGTTTTAACTTGTATGTATGTTTGTTTGTTGTTGTTTTATGTTCTGTTTTTTAAATATAGCATTGGATTTAATACCTTTTTACGGAGGGGAGGGTACCAGGGATTTTATATGTTTTGTATTTTTAACTTTGTTAGCCGCCCCGATTGTTCTCAGAGGGGTGGGATATAAATAAATTTTATTATTATTATTACTACTAGTAAACCAGTGTCTGCTGCCACTAATTAGCTGGATGAGGAGGAACACACTGAAACTTAATTCAGACAAGACAGATGTGTTCCTGGTAAATTGTAAGGCAGATCAGGGAATAGAGATTTAATCTGTAATAGATGGGGTTACACTTCCCCTGAAATCTTAGATTCACAACCTGGGTGCACTACTCAGAACTGAGCCTGAATGTTCAGGTTTCAGTGGTGGCCAGGAGTGAGTCTGCACAGTTAAAACTAGTGTGGCAGCTGAGCCTGTTCCTTGAAAAGTCAGATTTTCCAGGGCATATCACAAACCACTTTTGAAAACCATGCCAGACTTCAGAATGGTGATGGAGCTGCATGGAAGCTGCAGTTGACTGAGCTCAAAGCCTTTTAAGCCACAGACAAACCAGTTATCCACTTTGCTGGATCCATTCCCAAACTATTTCGAATTCAAATAGCAACTTAAACCACACATTTCAAAGTCTCAAGAGAATATATCATCCATAATTTAATGTAGTATCTTCCTTAAGCACTGGTGAGATTTAGATGGCCATTTATTTCTTAATTCTTTATTTGAAGCTTGAGTAACAGATTTTAAAACAATCACAAGCCTTAATAATGGGAGAATGTGTTTTGGGAATTTTTTTTCCTGAACTAGTTAAATGCCTTGTTCTAATTACAAGGCAACAATGTTGCTGCTGTCTCCCAATGACATCTGTAAATAATATTAGGGCTGAATGTAGACAATATGTTAATACAGAAAACAAAACAACACTGCCTGATGATTTGGGTGTTACTTACTGGATTGCTACACATAGTCACACACAGGACAATATAATAAAAATGATATTAACATTATTAACTGAACAAAAACAGCTACATGCCCTCTGGTGATTCATTCAATGGCCCTGTGGAGACAACAGGCAGGGGGAGAAACCTGGGTCCCAGGTTCAAGTCGTGTAGTGAAGAATTGGTGGAATAGTGGCTATCATCTTCACATAATTCGTGGCAGCGGTGGGATCAAAAAAGACCCATTGTGCTGCCATTCAAGAAAAGAAGTTGGGTGGGTGAGTCTCACTGTCACAGATCCATTCTAATGTTCTCACTTGTTTCCTCTTTCTAACCTCATGGAGGTAACATCAGATTTTGTTCAAGGAAGTATTTCTCACACCACTAGCTCAAACTTGCTTAACTGTGGATGGTTTCAGAATCTGTTCCATGATGGCAAGTTTGTTTAATCTTGATGTGGTTACTGATGGGGAACTGGCAATGGTGGCACTGTTCTTCCTAACTTTCCTTTCACCTATGGTATCTGTAAATTGCATTAACACTTGGAACAGCCATTCATATTGCAAGGACAAAAGTCAACACTACACACTGAGACTATGTTTACTGGTCACAGCTACATGTAGTCATACAAAAAATAAAATCACCAGTTGCTCTAAAATACTGTATCTAAGAACAATTACTTGTTAACATTCAATAATCAGTATCATGTACCTAAGTGACTGGCCTCCTAGCTAAAATCCAAATAAATATTTTGAGAGACGGCATACGAAAAAGCCTGCCAATAACATCCTTGAGCAGCTGACAGGTCCTTCTCTCCAGCAGTGTACACCAGTCCCAGTTCTTCCATGTCAGACCCATAAACCTGCAAGCTTTCTGTTTGATTTTTTTTTTTTTTTACAACAGCCTTAACTGAAACAAAGTGTGCACTTCAAGGCATTGTGGGAAAATAAATGCCAGATGCCAGCCATCCTTGAAATATAACATTTGCTGTGACCACTGCTAGGTAAACCTGAGAGAAAGAAGATGCCTAAAAGTAAGGATGGGCAATTTTTAAAATTTTAATTGTTTTTTGAGTAGACGTTATTAAAATTCTCAAAATTCTTCATATTTGGAAAAGACATATGAAATAATTTGGGAATAGATCAAGCAAACTGGATAGAGTGATTTTAAAAAAGGTGAAAGACAAATTAAAACAAGATTCATCTGTCCAGGGCCAGAGCCTTTAGTGCTTAGTTCTCAACATCTAAGATTGAATTCTTGTGTATTCAAGCATGTTAGTACTAAATTAGAGTTGCTACTGTTTTTCTGCCAGTCTCCTCATCTTTGAGATCTATACAGCAGATAGGTACAACAACATTGTAGTTAAACACTAGGAACAGATTTATCTCTTTAATCTGGCCACTACAGATGACTGAAATTTTTGTTTCAGTTCAATTTCCATTTCCAGCTGCACATTTTCTTTTATATATGATGGAAAGAATTTGGGATTTTAACAGTCTCAATGCAGGAGAGGCCCAGATAAAGGTTCCTTTGCCCAAGACTCCAAGTCTGGGAATAGTAGTTTGGGGAGGCAGTAGAGCTTTCTGGCTGAGAGTTCTAAATAGGCTTCTTGAAAATGCCAGTCTCAGAATTCCATTGATTGTTTCAATTACAATTAAAAGATGAAGCACAGTGCTATAATTTTGCAGTGTGAACAGATCCCCATCAAATCTGGAGTCAATTATGTGTCTGCCTGTACATATACAAACACCTAACTAAGAAATCACATTTGATGGAGGACAAAAGGAAAAGCAGGGAATTCTTTGGCTTGGTCACATTAATAATGGAGCAAATGCTTCACAACATCCATAAATGGTTCTCCACACAGAAGGATCACAACACTTTGGCTTCCCTGCCTCTGCCATAGACACAATAATTAACTCTTTTGATCAGAGCCGAGCAGAACGGATTCCTATGACCTTTCAGAAAAATGAACTTTAGACCTCTCAGGAAAAGATTCCTTTAAAAATAAAACACTTAGTTCTTTGTAACAAGAGCAGCACACAACACAGATTAACCAATGTACAAAATAGTTATTTCTGAGCATTTATATCTACCTGTTATTGTTGCATACTTCCAAACAAATTTGAAGCAAAGGCAGCTGTACAAATAAGAGTATAAGAAGTATCATTACAGAGATGATTAAATGCTCTTCTGTGACTTTATATTATTGGTGAAAAAAGCACAGACCCAGTTCACAAACACCATATAGCCAAGCCAAATAATTAGTTTTAAACATCATAGATGAAAATATATCCGATCCAAAACATCTGCTATTACAAAGAAGACCTCAGGCCGTGGGTTTGTACAGGTTCCCTTGCTCCTAAGCTGCTTATCTTTCTTGTGTGACTGCCAAATAAAGCAAAGCCATCCTTGTTACTAACACAGTTAAAAGTGGAGGGTTGAGGGGATCTATTTTGTGGTTTTTCTGTTTTTAGAAAAAGGAAACTGTCCACATGAAAGGTTACAAGTTGAGCTTTTGATCAAATGCCAACTATTTCCGATCTTTCAAAGCACTAGAGAAGGGTAATGGTTCTCATCATTACATCTACCTTTATTTTAGGAGGGTCAAGGCCAGTATGAAAAGGAAGCCCTATCTGTCATACACAAATGTGTAGAATTAAATCACTGGATACCTACCTCCTAATGATCTCATGGCCTGAGTCAAACTACAGATAGAAAAGAAAGAGGAGTTTGTTTACAGCAGGAAGATTAGGTGTTCAGGTGCATGCTTCATGTCAGTTATAGGAGGGAGGGAGGGATGGAAATAATGTTTGTTATTATTTGTTTCTCACCACAGTAGTGGGCTACCTTGTCATCTTCCGGCCTTCTATTCCCCTCCAGCTATGCTCTGACTATGTGGGGGAGAGGCTTGCGTACCCTAATGAAGTTGTGAGCTATGTTGGTGGTGGTATAATAGCCACCGGTAGGGTCTTCCATGCCAGACAGGTCCCAACCGAA
Source organism: Sceloporus undulatus (assembly GCF_019175285.1). Classification (NCBI taxonomy): domain Eukaryota; kingdom Metazoa; phylum Chordata; class Lepidosauria; order Squamata; family Phrynosomatidae; genus Sceloporus; species Sceloporus undulatus. The sequence goes on from NC_056526.1 coordinate 108,918,290, forward strand.
GGGTCTGACCAAGAGCGCCAAAGGGCAGGATGGGCTCTCTAGCCTTATGGCAACCATCCTAGGAGAAAGAAATGGTGGTCGTCTAACCCTGTAAGGTCAACCATCTAAGAGAAGGAAACTCTAATCAAACCTATGACCCGAGGACCTCGCTGCCACTGTCCATGCTTGTCAAGTCCTCAGCAGTCGAACCTCTGGTTTAAAGGGTGAGGCCAGTTCTGTGCACGCTGCGCTCCACCAAAAAAATCTACTGCACAGGCTCGAAGGATACATCCAATGTCATCAACGTGCTTCTAGAAAGCACAGATGAATCCTTCCTGAATCTTCATTCGCGAAGTAAAGCCAAGAAGAAGAGGAAGAAGAAGAAGGAAGTGGGGTACCTGATGCTCACAAACTCCCAGCAAGAAGAATACAGCAGGAGTAGATTTTTAATACTTTGCAAACTCTTCCAGGGAATTAGTCTGCAAATAAAAACATGTGGGGATTTTGTTGTGTAAAATGTATTTCCTGTGCAGAAAACAGTGCATTTTATGCAGAAAACATGTTTTCATAGGAAGAAAGTGAGGGATGAAGTTTAGGAAATGATATCCCTGGCAAACAACTACATGGCAAACAAGCTTGTGTAAGAGCACTCTCCCTTAGCAACACTCAGTGAGCAGTAGGACCCTTTTCTCCCTCCCTCCTAGAAAACCCACATGTATTTCTGTGTAAAATAATACTGCAGCAAACCTTGTAAAGCAGAGGTTCCCAACCTTGGGGTTGCAACCCCTTTGGGGGGTCGCACGACCCTTTCTTGGGGGTTGCCAGGTTGGGATCCCCCCCTGACTCCCCTCTTCCCATTTTCCTTGTGAGTGCTGGCGCTGGCGCCGGCAACCATGAGGAGAAGGGGCCGGGGCTGCCTCCTCCTCTTCCTCTTCTCTTCATGGGTGCCAGCGAAGGCACCTGCAAGGAGAAGGGGACAGGGATGGGGCTGCCTTCTCCTCCTATTCCACTTTTGCCTGCGGGTGGCAGCAAAGACACCCACGAGGAGAAGGAGAATGGGATGCGGCCACGTCCTCCGTTTCCTCTTCTCTTCGCGGGTGCCAGCGAAGGCACCCTCGAGGAGAAGGGGGCGGGGATGGGGCCGCCTCCTCCTCCTCTGATTCTCCCTGCAGGTGCCAGGCACCTGTGGGTAGAAGAGGACAAGGATGGGGCTGCAAGCCCCAGTGGCCTTTGCTGCCGGAAGTCCTGCCCCTTCTTCGCCGGTGGCCTCCCTGATTGGTTGGGAGGCCAGGAAGAGGCAGGACTTCCAGCCACAAAGGCCACTGGGGCTTGTAGGTGGCCAAAGCCCCCCCCCTTCCTGGACTCCCAACCAATGAGGGAGACCACAGGCTGGACTTTCACCCACAATGGAGGTTGCGGCCCAACAAAGGTTGGGAACTGCTGTTGTAAAGGATGACTGAGGGGCTTGACAGACTGGTGTTACATGCCAGTGTGTGGGCGTGCATTGCACATGCCGGCTGCCCCGACTCTGTCCCTATGATTGTGGTGGGGTTGTGGGTTTTGTTTTTATATAATGATGTGTGTTTTTATATTGTTTTAATCTTATTCTTAATTGCACCACTATTTAATTCTTTTTAAACTTATATTTTAACTGAATCTTGATTGTTTTAAATACAGTTGTCCCACCTTGAATCCTGCAAAAAAAGAAAGGTAAGATATAAAGTGAATAAATAAATAAATCTGGTGGAACTGCTAAATTCTAGGATCCCATATGTGGTTAATATAGGGTAGTTTTGAGTTAGTCCAGCCTTCTCTAGCCTGGTCTCCTCCAAATGTTTTGGCCTTCAACTTCCATCATCCTTGATAATTCAATGTAGTGGCTTGAATTGTAGTTGGCCAAAACACCTGCAGGGAGGCATGTCAGAGAAGGCTACCTTTGTGAGTGAAAAGAAGGCAAAGTCTATTAGAAAATATCTTCAGTGATAAAATGAATGTGTTATACCCCACTATCCTTTTTGTACTTTGCTTTGTAACAGATACACTGGTTCTACTATCTTACAATAAGATAGTTATTTGTCAGGAAAACAACTGGCATCATTCAATCAGTTGAGAAAGTTTCTAAGCAGAACTAAAAATATTCTAAATTCCTAGGCATCAACATCCTATTTTAAAAAAAAATCCGGAGGCAGCATCAAACTTGTCAACATCAGCTTCATGCAGAAATAAATGAATAAATTCCTAAGCACCTGCATGAAATATTTAGGCCCCAAGTCAACCTGGTGTCTGATGGAATTCACAGCCCTGATGATATGAAAACACAGTGGCATGCTTTCCTGGCACATATACTCTATAGAGTTGAAATCAGGGACAACCTTGTATACCTGTAATGGTTCTGTTCTCATAGCATGAAGTGATATCTAATCTGTTCAGGAACTGCTAAAGATTGCTTTCTTCTATGCTGCCTCTTTAAGTGGCAAGCTCTTAATGCTTCAGTATTAACTGCCCATATAGGAGGAACAGAAAGGAAATGCTTTGACTTTTGAGCAGAAGCCAGTAGAAGCAGTTGGAGCTTGCATCACTTTCCCAGATTCCAGGCCAGTCCTGATACCAGTAACTGAAGAACGTTTGTTTAGTTTGTGCTCCTTTTAAAGGTCAAACATTTTTGGTTTGTGTTCTGCTAGGTTATAAAAGATAACATTCATGATTGAAGGTGTCTGGGCCTAAATATACAGTGTGCCTGTGTTATATATGGGTGTGCTATACATGGCTTTGAGTGTATGAGCTCAAGCTGTGAGGAGCATGCAGGGTGCAAGGGTGAAGCGTCCCAGTCAGATGAATGAGGTGTGTGCCCATGGCAGCCCACGCACTCCAGTGCCACTGCACACATGAGCCCCATTCAAATGAATGGGGCTCCAGCATATGTGGAATTCACCTTATTGGGGGGGGGGTTCCAGAACAGATCCCCCGCATAAGGCGAGTTTCAATTGTAACTGTATTCTTACTAGAGTAGGCCCATCAAATGAATTCCTGAATGGTAAGTAAGCAATTACGTAAATCCCATCATACTCAAAATTCTCTTCATCTGTTGACATGCTTATTTTTTTTTTTAATTGTGTAATTAAATAACTTCATCCTGCTCTAGTGTCTGGGGCAAAATGTGTGGGATTGTGCCTAAGAGTATAGCGAACTTAATGTCACAAATGTTCTAACAGGTTTTCTTATACAATGGTGCATTTAAGACAGGAAACATGCAGTCGAGGGTTTCACTGAACAGAATGAGCAAAAGGACTGCCATTTAAAATAGCTGGCATGCCATCATTTTGAAGTGAGATAACCATTAAAAATGAGAAAAGGGGAGAAAAAGGCAATGAGAGACAGAGCTATCCAAGGTGCTAAGCTCTACCACTCCAGCAGGCTCAGTATCTTAAAAGTTCATACTAAAACCTAGAGGAAGTTTACACATGCACTGATATGGAAGCTGTCAGTTATCACTAATTGTAATGCTTACCATCTGGAAGGTGACCTGGGTGTGGCCTTGGTGGAAACAAAGTGTTTTGTAACTATCTCTCTGTTTATTTACATAATTTCAGGTTCCAGCCAACTACCACTTTCACTTCCATTTACATTCTAGGCACCTTAGGAAGGAAATCAATATACACTGAAAATGTTGATCAAGAGGTATTCTCAACATCCCCCTTCCAAAGGAACCAAGAGTCAGAATAATTTTCAAGAGTCAGATGTCTGTAAATAGGACCTGATATAAGGACACTTGTGGTGGATGTAGTAATTCTCTCTTCGCATACAAGATAACAGGGGAGAGTTAAAAAGCAAAACAAAAATTATTATGACCACTTAGATCCAAACTGGATAACAGAATAAAATAAAGCTAGCAAAGTTTAAACACTGCCCGTTTGGATACACTCTGCTGAGCCTAATCTTGCCTTAAATGGGGACAGAGGAAAGCAGTGGGAAGACATTTGGTTGATGAATAAGGCTTTGCTTTCTTCTACTGTATAAGATGCTATCTATTTTATTTATTATTTTTAAAGTTTTTAAAAACAACTATCACTGCTACATAAATTTAGACTGTGTGTCTTGGAATTGTGTTTTGCAATTGCCTGATCTTTTTAAACAGTTGCATTCTTAAAGCAAAATACTCTGGAGAACACATCAACATTATTTACAGTTTAACTAGAATTTTTTGATGGAAGAAATAAAACTCATTTTTGCCCCAGGCTAGTCATTTACAATTGTCATTTGGGAATATCCCAGATTTCTGTGTAGTAACCTACCGTGCATACCACCATAATATTCTCTCTAATGTCCACTGGTACTTTGAATAAACAGTTGGCCTCCGCAATGTGGTCACATTTTTAACAGTTTAGATTCTGAGGTTTCCATAAAGCAGTCATCTTAATAATGATGATCACATGATTTAACAGCTGAGGGAAAATGTCAGCCCATAGAAGGAGGAAAACTCCTCCATATGTCCCTTAGCTGAATAAAAGAGTCCAAGAAAATAGAGCAGGATGGATACTTTAAGCACCATGAGAAATAAACATTAGAAACTAACCATACTAAGAATACTGGACCATGTTAGAAGATCAGATGGGTTCAGAATGCCTGGCAACAGAAAGCCAAGCACACAGAAAGGAAATAAAGGCCTCATGATTGAATTCTGGATCAGAATCATAAAATCTGATCCATCTTGGATTAAGTCATCTTGGATCTCTATTGCCAATGGAATTCAAAGATTTAATCTGCATGTTATTCAGAAAAAAGCAGTGTTTTTTGTCCCCATCCCACTACCTTTCCATGGTCATGTACATATTTGCCATCAGGCTCAGTTCCTGTGTCTACTTCAAAGAGTTGGCCTATAGCATAAATAGTTCATTTGTTGTTTTAACATATTTCTCAAGGGCATTATGTAGCATTAGGTGTCAAGAGTTCTGGACTGAAAAAAATCGATGGTTACTACATGTCCTTCTTTAGAGCCACATTCACCACACCACAGTTGTTTGGCTCTCTTGCTCCTTTCCCTCACCTGCCTCCATTCACTAACCATGTCCTTTCATATCTTGGGATTTAGCCAAGTGATCTTGGAGAATTACTCTACATTATCCCTTCACAGAACATGCCTCCTCCCTCTTTCTGTCTGAGACCCTTTTGCCATTATGAAAAGTAAAAAGGCAAGTTCATACGTGTTTATACTGCTACAAAGTTGATGTGAAGTTTATAAAGGTTATTCTTAGTTCAGCTACTTATATAAACTATTGATCTCACCAAGTGGCAGCTAACCTGCAGGACAGAATGGATGGGATAATTACAAGAGAATGTAACAGGCAATGAAGCTCACTTTCTGCATTTACTGTCAAAAATTCAGGAAGAAAACAGGAAAGAAATTATTTAGTATCCTTGACATGCTGCCCTCTTTCTATTTCATGACTTGTGCCTTTCCATTTTTTCTTTTGGTCCCAGCATTTGAAGACCCAAGTGTGCTATATTTCACCAAAATACTTGTTGTCTTCATGCCTTTCACATGAGCAGAAACTTCCAAATTTGTATTGAATTTTGTTTTATGCTCGATGAAATGGGCCTTGTATGCACAACTAAAACACTACTTTCTTGAAGCAATGAAATATTTTTTTTTATACACAAGAGTGGGGTAGGGGGCCAAATGAAGGCAATCCCTCCATACGAATTCTGGCCTCAAATTAATTTTCCCTCAGTCCTGAAATTTCTAGCATTGCAGTAAGTTACAACTTCAGTTGAGCATTTAGAAATACAGTTTGGGCATCCAAAGAGAAGTGGCAGGCAAAATTACCAAGGTAATCCAAACAGAAATAGAAGAGTGATTGATGTGAGCAATTATCAATATCTCATTCTCTGTGATGCTAGAAGCTTGGAGACACAAGAAATAATTCATTTGGAGGAGATAGAATTCTTATTTAGATGTCAATGTCATTATTTTGTCCCCCTCCCAGCAGCTTTGTTGTTGTTGTGTGCCTTCAAGTTGTTTCCAATTTATGGCAACCCTGCCACATCTCTGAATGCAGACATAGTATGTCTCCCCTGGTAACTGTGAATGGGCCAACCTAAAACAGCATGGGAACCAACTTATCTATAAATGATTACTTCAGCTTCTTGCATACAAGTTGCATCTTATGCTTTCCTTTTGGTAACCACAGATAAACAATTGACAATTTCATGGAAACATAGTGACTGTATACTGGACTTCTACTGTGCATCTGCAAGTCCAAAGGATGTAGAAAGCCATTTTTCTACTTCCCTCATGCATCCAACATTACTGTTGATGAATTTTAAGAGTTTTAAGGGGCATTATGAAAAAGTATACTATTTCTGAAAAGTTATACTTCTCATGTCTTTAAAATTCATCAAAAGTGGATGTTACGTGGTGGTGGTGATGGTGGTTGCTTGAAAGGTTATTTGAATACAGGTAAAATACAGGGATCAGAAGAGTTTTGGATTTCTTTGGATTTTGACATTCCTGTATTTGCATATATATTGAGATATCTTGGAGATGGGACCCAAGTCTAAAAAGAAAATTCATTTATGGATAATATAAACCTTACAGATATAGCCTGAAGATAATTGTGTACAATATTTTTAATAATGAAATGAAAGATTGTGCACGTTGTCCCATTAGATAGCAAAGTGTCATTGTCTCAACCAGCCATGAAAAAAGTTTTGGTTTTTAGAGTATTTTGTATTTAAGGGAGACTTAAATGGTACTGAATTCCAGTGGGAAGGGGGCAGGGTGGAAATATATGTCAAACATTCTGAAGTGAAATTTAAATTTGTAAAGAATGTTTTAAAATGTTCTATATTCAACATAACTTGCAATAGCAGGATAGTTTTAAAAATATATTGTTCAGATAAATGTTTCATTCTTTAAAATAGTAGCATGACATAACTCCCGACCAAGAAAGTAGTATCAATGCCAGAGAGAATTTTTAACAGACACGCAACATTTCAACCTAATTATTCCACTCCAAATAGGAGGCAAAAAGGGTTCAAACAACTTGGTATTTTTTGATACCAATCGCAAGAAATCAATTCATTCTCTTGATCTCATTGTCATGCCATGCTTTCCATGTTAAATTATTTTTTATGGAACAGGTTCCAATTTACCATTTAAGCACAATAGTGATTTTTACTAACTTTTACTTCTGGTATTGCCAACTAGGACTTATGAAACCCATATGGAAATAATTTCAGTTCCCAAACATTTGCACTCGGGCACTGCACTCACAACAAACAAACAAACAAACAGGTTTAGTTAAAAGTTTGTTTCAGCCTTGAACATGTGAAACATCTGAGGTACCTGTCTATCCTTTTCGGAAGAAGAATGACAAGTGTATTACATTTGCTTAATTAATAAAATAAATTATCTGCTGGCAAGTGCAAACCATAAATAACAACACAAAGAAATGAGTGCTTGAACACAGTCTACTCAGAGCATATTGTGTTCAATAAGACATATTCTAAAAAGAATGAGGGGAAGATTACAGTCTTAAATGGTCTAAAAGTGTTTACCTTTATAGGAGAGCTTAAGTCTTGGGACATTTTGTTTTGACGTTCCAGTGACAGGCACGAACAGCATTCCAAAGGATAATATAGCAAATATATGTTGTGTTTTGAAAGCTCCCATTCCAGTCCTATCTCTAGATATTGTTCTTGCACTCATGCTGAATGATTCTTCTGTTTTCTTCAGGAAATCCAGTGGATATCTGGAAGGAGAAATTAATAATGTCATATTTTGCAAACTGAGTATGGAAAGAGAAGCAAGTACTTTGTGTGAAAAATGAAAAATGAAGGAAAGCTAGAGGCAGATGCAAGGTCATGACATAAACAAAAATGAAGGATGGCGAAAGGAGCATCTTAGCAGAAACAATTTCATGATGTAAACAAAGAGAAAACTCTAGTACAGCTAATTTAGGGATGGAGAAAAGGGAGTCTGGCATTGCTGGGTCTGCTTTAGTGAGTCAGCCCTGCAATTAGCCACCTGCCTATTCCCAGGGGTGAGACTACTCTTTGTGAGTACTGTCCACATCTAAACTGAATGATAAATTTCTGAAACAATCTTCTGGAAACACAGTTATTCTGGATGATGCACATTGACTTTATATACAGAACTTAGATGCAGTGAACCCTCCCTAAATAAATTACAGCTGCAATTGTATGCATATTTATCTCAAAGTAAACTCCATTGAACACAGTGCAACTTTTTTCCAACCAAACTGTTGAAGGGTCTAGCAATTCTATTAGTCAGTTTTTGATTTTGTTTTCAACTTACTCAAACTAGTGCTTTGTGTCTATGCGTGGTTAATATACTTATTTCTAGGAAATAGAACCAGTTTGAAACCATTTTAACTGCCCTGACCCAATGATAGGGAATCCTGGGAATTGTAGTTTATTGTGGGACCAGAGTTCTCTGGCAGAAAAGGTTAAACAACTCGCCATATTACTGTTTGCACAATTCCCTCACATTAAACCAGGGCAGTTAAAGTGATCTCAAACTAGATTATTTCTGCAATGTGTTTTGGACCTAGGACATCAACACACATATATTTATTAATACTTTATAACTCATCTTATGACTTAAGACATTTCTCTTAAGGTTATAGTTCTTGGACCTGTAGAGTACATCTACCCACTGGGAATGTGGAAGGATAAGCAAGTTCTAGGTATGTTCAGTTCAGCTGGAATTGAAGCTATAGTTAGGGATGTAATTATTTGATAATTTTTTTTTCTCAAAGGAAGGAACAAATAATTTTAGAAATTTTCTCCCCAGTGTAACAAAGATTTCAAGAGCTGCACAGTTGCCATAGACTATGGGTAGATCGTGACTTATTATGTGTAAAATGCACACATGGGGTTGGAGGCTTGCACAAATAAACAGTATTTTCTCAGCAGAAAACAGAATTTTCTTTGCAGAACTTGTATATCCCAACAGACATGGTGGCTGGATGAATACATACAAATGTGGACAGATGCAAACCTTTGCTTATTTCATTTTTACTTTTCAGACTGAAGAATTTCAAGTTTTCTGCCAGTTTAATGGGAATGCAAGAGTGGGAGTGATATGTAACATGTGGAACTATGAACAAGGGGGGTTGGTAAGAACATGATATGTGAGATTGGGAGCCTTAAATCAAGATTTTTCAAGGCCCTGAAATTTCAGACCCCAAACCTAGGGAAGACTTCTTGTTACAAAGGTGATGATAGAAAGATCAGCCCCTAGTGATGCCATTAACTATGATATCACATACTTTGCATGACCAAAATATCAGCCCCTAGTGATGCCATTAAGTATGGTATCACATACTTTGCATGACCAAAAGCCTTGGGATAACTCATATATACAGACTACAGCCTAAATTTAATGACTAGTCCCAACCAAAATAGGCCCCCTGATACAACAAGTCAACCATAAGTCAACACATATGCAAATATCACTGATTCAATGGATCTGCTCTAGTTAGAAGAAGCAATTGAATTTAGGCCTAGAACTGAAATGGTCCAATGAAAGCAGCCATGGGATGAGAACCTTCAAGACTGTTTTATTATTATTTTTAAATCACAAATTAATCTAATGAAGAACCAGCACCATTGAGCATGTTTTATTTAGTGGAGACATTTGTCTTTTGTGTGCATCCCCTTGTTTATTTATTTAGAAATACAATTTACATAGAGCAGAACATAAGAGGCCTCATTTATACATAAGGCAGCTGGTCAGCTAGTTAGGGCCAATAGATTCTCTCTCTTCATTCACCCTGAGTTTGGCTGTTGCTGGATGTTTAGATTCTTATGTTATTATTATTATTTAATTGCATGCATCATCTAAGAGCAAAAAAACAAAAACAAGACTCTTCAGCCTTCCCAGAAGATTAGCGCTTTAGTTTGTCAATGTCACAGAACAACCTCCTGGTCATTAAGCCTTAAGAAATGTTCTTTCCTTCCATCACCACATATTAACTAGGCAGATACTCTGAGAATGAGTGAAGATCAAGCATCCTGTTCCATACCGCAGGCCAACTCATTTACAGTTTCTTTTTTAGAGGTTTATCAGACATATATTTTTTTAAAAAAATGATCTCCTGCTTTGCTTGTAATTGTTTGGCCAAACTGGTAAGTATAACTGGGAACATCCCTCAAATGGGCAAAGGCATGACGCTATTACTCACAGATTCTTGCAGCCAGTATGAGCACTGAAAGCACACAGTGGGGACACTCAAAAAATGTGAGTAATGTCAGTCATACCTGCACATCAGTTTCTCTAGATCAGAAATTTGAGGCATAATGTCAGGGGTGGGGTCTTTTTAAGTTCTACTTTATGATTTTCCAGTGTTCCCTATCACTCCTTACAAGGAGTGGAAAGAATATTTGCAAAATTGTTGGGGAAAAGTGCATCTCAAGTGGGAAGAACCCCTAGACTGATGAAAATCTTTGCACTTGGAAATTACTCTGTGTAAAATTCGCATATGGATTTTTGTGTGTGCAAAAAGCAGCATTTTATGTGCGTGAAGCAATATTTTGGCACAAATAACATTATCTTTCATTGAGAAAGTGTTGGTTTCTGCATAAAAATGTACAACATTTGTGCAGATAAGTCCTGCACTACAGAATTTTCTGCACTGGACATGGTTTTCTGCATATAAAATCTTATTTCTGAACAAAAAAAAAAAACCTATTTCCTGTGTAGAAAATGTTTTTTCTGCTCCAGAAAATGCTGTTTTCTGTGTAAAAAAAGAAAACCATGTAATCAAACTCAACTGAACTCAATGATCCCTGCTTTCCGAATTCAGCATTAAGACCTTGAAAGAGACTAAAAAAACAGACTGGAAGTAAGAGCTGGATTCCCAGCAGTGTGGGGGCATGACGTTCAGACAGCGCATGCCCCCAGGCCTCCTGGAAGCTGCACAACTGACTGCACATGCAGTGGCATTTACATGCATCGTGCCACAGAAATGCAGAAATGCCGCCATCATGGTGGCAAAGCCAGCTTTTTCCCAGCTCAAAATGGAGCAGCTTTCTACTGCTTCTTTTTGAGCTGGGAAAACATTGGGTTTGGGGTGTGGCATGGCATGCATTTGCCATGACCTCAAACTATCAATAAAAAGGGCAGCGTGATGCCACCCCTTTAGGGCTATCCATTTTGTCCCTTAGTACAAATTCATTGTGGAACGGCAGACCACAGTTAATTGATGTATTATTTTTCCAAGCTACGTCAGAAGTAGGTTTTGACTGCTCATGATGTCTACAGCAACAGGGAGCTGTATATCCCCATGAAACTTTATATGTTGCTAGGCTGAATCTGACATTTAAATGTGACATATAGCACTTGGGAAAGGCTTTATGGTTTCTGTTGTTCTCAGGAACCTTAAAATATGAATGCAAACAGGTTACAATTCAACCATAAATATAGCTTGCCATTTTATCCTGGGTTTTCTGCCAGCCCAAATAAATCTCAACAATTCTCTGTCCCAATCCTTAAAACACTTTTCATTCATAATAACTGGTAAGCTTTGGCATAAGAATAAAAACTTTGGTAGAATATGTTGTTTTATAGTAGCAATTCTACCTAACATGAATAAGTTTAATTGGTTCGTCTCTCTCTTTCTTCATGTTCATCCAACCTTGATTGTAATTATTTTCAAATAGATATCAATTTCTTTTAGCCATCTATATTCCCAAATATTTAACTTTGTTTTTAATTTTATATCCTGAGATTTTGCGTAACTCTTCTTCTTCCTTTTTTAAGTTCTTAGCAATCATTGATGGGTTTTTTTGCCTCTTTTTTCACTTCCAATTATATTTTAGTTTTTAATTCTTTAGGTAGTAGTTTCCTTACCAAATATTCCTTTAGCTCATCTTCAGTCAACCTTCCCCTCTTTTTGCTTCTAATTTGTTTAAGAGGAATTTTAAAATGTTGGTGGTCACTGCTGTTTAATCCTCAAGACCCAAACTATGGCTTGGGAAACAGCTGAGCAGGCTATGGTGGTTCCCAGCTCTCTCAGCTTTTCGTCTCGGGTGGCTGGCTGATATTCCTACCTTTTTTCTTCATCCTCCACTCTCCTTTAGGCTGGCAAAGAGCTCCCCATGAGCCCCTTCAGTCTCTCCTTACTGAGAGTGACTTTACCAGGTTTTTTTCTCCTTGGTTTCCCCTGCACAACCCACGACTGGTTTGCTAGTGAAGCAAACTCAGCTCTGTCCCAACAGAAAGTTCAAAGTAACCCTTGGAATTTAAGAGTCATCATAACTGCTCATTATAGTAATATAGGACTCAAGACATGGATCTCAGCATCGCATTAAAAATGGACATCATCTTAATCGCTACCAAACAACATTATGAATAAAACAAATCAATCACTGTTATTGGTACTTTTACTGCATTAGTATCTCCTGGCTTAATTTTCATTTTGTTCGGAGTGACTATAGCTTATTGGAAGAAGGTCCCATGTCCAATCTGCACAAATGCCATTAAAAAAGGATAGTGGCTAATAGGCAAAGTGCTCAGCCTGAGATGTGATGTCATTATATTAACATTTCCCTGTTCCTTATGTAGCAGCCAAAGAGCAGAGGGGCTGCAAAAACAGTGAAATCCTAATATAATGAAGTCATAGCAGATTCCCCCCACTCAACTCCAGCTTCATGGAAGACTCCTGTAATACATAGTTTGAATCTTATGTTCAAAGTAAACATTACTTTTAGTAACCAGTGTGCAGGTCCATATGGACTTTTTTCTTTATCTAAAAATAATTGCAGAGTACCGATTAAGATAAAGAGCATGGTGCACAAGCAGAAGAGATGGAATAATCCTTTCATTCCCAGCCACACCTCTTAGCAGTTGATGAGAGCTTTTAGAAACATTTTTCAAGGAGGAATGTGGTGTGATTTTGAGTAGTTACAGCTGCAAAAGTAAGGAGTCAGCTTTAACTTCCTAAACTTTGCAGTCCTGATCTGGATCAGACTCACAATGCTTACATTTAAGAAAAGAAAAGAAATACTGTGGATATTAAATTCAACTTAACTATTAAGTAAAGCTGTTTTTTTCTGCTCAATTTTGAAACTTGGTTATTTTTATAAAATTAACACAAAGTATATTTTCTCTTTCCATTGACTTACATGGGACTTTTGCTGGCTAATACAGTGAATTTGCCTAATTTCAACCACTATTTACTATGGATAGTTTGTGCCCAAAGCACAATGAATCTGGAAGATGTTTTACAGGAATTTATAAGGAAGGTTGACAATTCATTCTCAAGGGTACTCAGCATCCCATAATGCATTGAGGGAAGAATCATCAAGCAAAGCACTTATAAAGCACTTACCAAGGTCAGGCTCAATTTGAAATGGTTTAGCAAAAGTCATTGATCCCAAAAGAGAAAGAGATATCATTAAGGCTTCTACTGAGTCAGTCAGTAATTGTTTTCAAAGTTGCTGAGCTGAAATGCTGTTCTGCTCAAGGGTCACAACTATGTAACGACCTGTCTTAACTACAGATTTAAAATATAAATGGAAAGAGACAGGAAACCTTTGCTTCCAGGAAAGCTTCCACGTCTCAGTAGGAATGTAAAGAATATTCCCAAATGTTCTTATCTTCGATACCCCATCAAGAAATTCTCAACCACGACAAGCTTGTTCCATTTCGAGATGGAGAGGATTGTGTATAAAACACTCTCCTAAAAACAAAATACCCTTAGTTTTTTACACGGATGAATTTTTCACAAAAGATCTCTTGAAATGTGAAAAATCGTTATAAATGCTCAGGAGTGCACTGAGACCCTGTTATTGTCCTAAAGCTGGGATTTAAAGTGGCTTCCAACATATTTTATTTTATTTTTATTTTTTGTAAAAAGTAGCTACTAGGGATGTGGGGTTTTTTTTAAAAAAAAAAATCCAAACTCCCATGATATTTTGTACATCTGGTCATTTCTAAGGTTTGAATTATTTTTACAACAAATCTCCTCACAACCAGAATACAGTCTTCAGCCCAAACCTTTGAAGATTGGTAGTTCTGATATTACAACCAGTCACATACTCAAATAGAAGCAAGGCCTGTTGCTCCTACACAGGTGGGCAGTAACTTGGTTCATACAAGCTCAGGGAGATAGAGGAGGGCATAAAGTCTGGAGGGTTCCATTTTGATTGGTTCCCTTTTCAAGATTCTTCCATTGGCCATGTAAGTTACTGGGCCCACAGTAAGGCTCACCATAATCTTGCACGGGAAAGCAAAAACCCTGTAGGAGCAAAATATAAGAATGAGGCTCACTCGTTCTCAGTAGCAGAAAAACTCTCTCTTCTGACTGAGATTTGGCCACTGCAGCTTCATACGTTTTATCTACATAACACAAAAGAATAATGAATTTCCTAAATTAGACAGAACACCAGACAGACGGTATCTAGGCCTGTCCAAATCCTGTCTCATGAATCTGGTCCTAAAATCTTGCAAATGGCCAAGATTCTTCATTTGCACTAGTGGCATTTTCACTATTTTTATGAATGGCACCCAAACTGCCTGTTGAGTCATCCTAGGACAAAGGTAGACACTACCTTTCCAAGAAAAGCAAACTTTCCACTCTGCAGACTGAAGTCTAGGGGATATATCTCTTTTAACCTCATATCATTCCGTATTTCTCTTAACCTCGTGTTTCTCTTCCTCCAGTCTTCACTTGCCTCTTCACTTTTAAGTTCAGTAGCAATACCACAAAACATTTTGATTCCTATAGAAAATTAGATGGCAAAGTGAGTCCATGCAGCTACCACAACCTGCAGAAAAGCATTCTAATGCCACCATGCGAATCCTAATTTAAGATGAGAAGAGACAGAATGGCTGTTGTGAGCCAGGCATTAATTCTATTTCCACATATGTTTCTGATGGATTAGGCCAGGATATTTATATTTCCACAAAGAGATAGAAAAAAACAGTAACGTGAGAATGACCCAATCAGGAAAAGTACTGTAGAGAGCAGAAGGGCATCAGTTTTTCAGACCTAAGTTATTCTATAGACTTTTTGATGAAGATTTATTGACCAGAAGGCAGCAATTGAATATTTCTGTGTTCAGATGAATGTGACATAGTTAGGATTCTGACGATGATCAAGAGTTATGCATAAAATGCATAGATGGCATAATACCTAAGTATATCCAGGAGAGTACAACAGGTTAGTGTGGTATAGTGGTTTCAGTGATAAGATGTCTCAGGAGGTGTGTTGTCTGCCTGGTGTTCCATTTTGATGCTCCAGGGGACCAGGAATAAAATCCCCACTTAGCCATGATGACACACTTGGGCAAGACACTCTCTCAGCATCAGTAGAAGGCAATGCCAAACCCCTTCTTGCCAAGAAAACTCCATGACAGTTTCACTTTAGCTCATTCTAAATTGGAAACTATTTGAAGGTATCTGATCTTACAAGATAACTAGGATTAGAATCATAGAATCATGGAGTTGGAAGAGACCACAAGGACCATCCAGTCCAACCCCCTGCCATGCAGGAAATCATAATCAAAGCATCCCTGACAGATGGCCATCCAGCCTCTGTTTAAGACCTCCAAAGAAGGAGACTCCACCACTCTCCTAGGGAGTGTGTTCCACTGTACAGCAGTTCTCACTGTCAGGAAGTTCCTCCTAATGTTGAGCTGGAATCTCTTTTCCTGTACCTTGCATCCATTGTTCATTGTTCTAGTTTGTGGAGCTGCAGAAAATAAGCTTTCTCCATCCACAATGTGACACCCCTTCAAATACTTCAACAGGGTTGTCATATCACCTCTTAACCATCTTTTCTCCAGCCTAAACATACCCAGCTCCCTAGGTCTTACCTCATAAGGCATGGTTTCCAAACCCTTCACCATTTTCATTGCCCTCCTCTGGACACACTCCAACTTGTCAACATCCTTTTTGAATTGTGGTGCCCAGAACTGGACACAGTGTTCCAGGTGATGCCTGACCAAAGCAGAATGGAGTGGCACTATTGCTTCCCTTGATCTGGACATCATACCTCTATTGGTGCAGCCTAATATCACATTTGGCTTTTTTAGCTGCCGCATCACACTGTTGACTCGTTCAACTTGTGGTCTAATAGGACTCCTAGATCCCTTTCAAAAACATAGTCTTGTTAAACCAGTGCAATACTTTACATTACTCTGTATTGAAATTCATTTTGTTAGTTTTGGCCCAGCTTTCTAATCCATTAAAGTCATCTTGAATTTTGATTCTGTCCTCTGGGGTATTAGCTACTCCTCCTAATTTGGTGTTATCTGCAAATTTGATAAGCACCTCTATTATTTCATCCAAGTCATTGATAAAGTGTTGAATAGCACTGGGCCCAGGACAGAACCGTGGGCACCCCACTAGTCACCATCTCTCCAGGATGAAGAGAAGTATTTTTGCGACCCTTTGGGTTCAGCTGCTCAAGCAATTACAAATCCACCTAACAGTCACCACAGTTTAGCCTGCATTTCACCAGCATGTCTGCAACGAATATCATGGGGGACCTTATCAAAGGCCTCGCGCTGAAATCAAGATATATTGTATCTACAGCATTGCCTTCGTCTACCAAGCTGGAATGTTATCAATAAAGGAGATCAGATTGTCTGGCATGACTTGTTTCTCAGAAATCGATTGACTTTATGTGATTATGCCATTGCTTTCTAAATGTTCCACAGACTTTCTGTTAATGATCTTCTCCAGAATCTTTTGAGTATTGACGTTAGAGGATTGGGACAAGAAATGTTTGGATCCTCTTTCTTTCCCTTTTTGAAGATGGGGGCAATGTTTGCCCTGCTCCACTCTGCTAGGACAATTCATGTTCTCCAGGATTCTCAAAAAATATTGCCATGGCCCTGATAAAAACACAACAAGATCTGACATTTAACATGGCTTATTGCATATTTCACTTGCTTATTCCATAACAAATCATTTGGGTTAGCATTTAACATGTTTAACATTAACATGGCTTACTGCAAAGTAATATTTCCCTATTCCGGGCATAGCTTAGACTGTTTGAGTTGCCAAATCCAAAACTACATTTCCAGAATCCCATATCAATAGAGCCATGGTAATTACAGTTGTGCCAAACAAGAGTGTGGCAGTGGTGGCCTTAACCCCTCCTTCCCATAAATCATCATCATCATCATCATCATCATATCATCATCATCATCATCATCATCATCATCATCATCATCATCACCATCATGCTACCATGTGAGAGCCAGCATGATATTAGTTTAGCCTTATGGAATACAACTCTGGGACAAGGGTTCAATTTCCAACAAGCATTAAAAATCAACTTGGTGAGTCACACTCTCTCAGCCTCAGCCCCAACCCACACCCCCCATAGGCCCAGAAAGGGTTGCGAGGCCTACTGGGCCCTTGGATCTCCTTGCCGCTTCCTAAAGCCTGCCTCTGCCATGCTCTCTCTTCCAAAGGTAAAGTTCTTCCTCCTCTGGGCTGCTATCCCTTGTGGGAGAGGCTGCAGGGAGCAGGCTTTCAGCTCCTTTGTCCCCATTGGTCAGGCCCAGAGGAGGAGGAACTTTTCCATTCTACAGCCAAGAGAGAATGGCAGCTGGCCTGCAGCAGAGGTGGGGGAGAGCTCAGTTGGCCAGGGCCTAGAACATGTTTTTAGAGCTGGGCCGGGACATTCCCAAGGCTCAAAAACCAGAAATGTCCCAGTTAAACCGGGATATAGCAACACTACCCTCATGAAACTGCAGCCCATGATCCAAGAATCAAAATCATTGTCAGCAGCACCATCTGCGGAGGCAGTTGTTTACATCCACTATTTTCTTCTCTCTTCCTGGACCATGCCTTTCAACTGCAAAAAGAAATGAGATGGCAACCTGTACATCCAGCTCTTTCAGCTTCCGACCTAGAGCCTCATAAGCCCTTATGTTATTCTGAAGGCTGTGCCTTGCAGTTTTATTGGTTCCCTCATGGACCAAAAGGTAACGGTCAGTAGGCTTGACAAGTCTTATCAGCCTCTCTTTGACATCAAGGGGGACAACACACCTCCCAAGACATCGTACCACTTATTCTGTACCCCTCAGCAAAGAGTCCCCCACCAGCATCACACACCTCCTCTGAGGCTTAGCAGCAAATATTCCCTGTGGTGGTTCTCCCAGGGTCTCCTGCATTGTCTCTGAGGACTATCTCTGCCACTCTTCTTCATCATCCCTGATAAGGGAGATAACTTCAAGTTCTTGGATGGGGGCCCCTGCAAGGAATATCATGTGCTGTAGGCTATATGTTGGAGGATGGAGCTAGCAAACCACCACTGGGTATTATTTGACTGAGAAAATCTTATGAAATTCATGGAGTCATCAAAGGTTAATAGATAAATGGAAAGTGTGTGAACGCACATGCGCTTGTGCATGCACGCATGCATGCACACACACATATGGAGACAACTACAATGGTTGCTGCCATTTGGGGAACATGACCTACTTGCTCCCTACTTAAGGAAAAGCATTCTCTGTTGGGAATGCCTGTTTCCTATACATAAACATATATTATAGAAACACGCAGGTCTCCAGTATTCTCTCCTCACAAGGGAACTAACTTTGTAAGGGAACTAACTTGTAAAACTTTCTTCCCACTTGGAGAGATGGGGTGAGTAAAACATCCTTGTTCTTACCATGTCATCAACCCTCTATTCTTCTATTAGCTCCTAATATTAGGAGGTGCTATTGAGGAAGATGTGTGTTCAGCTAACAGGAATGCTTTCAGAGATGTTATGTTTTGTCCAACTAGGTCTTGGATTCACATTTTTATAGTCAATTGATACAATCCAGAGAAAGCTCTTATGCCTCAGCCCCATGGATTGTGGTAGAATACATGCACAACAAAGCTTTTGCTGGATAGTACCCAATGGATAAGAAAATATATACAGGAAGAGTACACTGCAGTATGGCTATTTCTAGATGCACTCACATAGATTCCCAACTGAGATTAATTCATTTTAAAAGTGTGTCTGGATTCTCCCTACAGAGAAATTGTGATACATGATGCTTACTCTCCACTTAGGAATGATTATCTCACACGGAGAAACTTTTTTTTCCCAATCACAGCCTAAGAACTCAGCTCATCATTAGCTTTGCTATTATGTAATCATACTTGGTTCTCAATTATCCCGGATCACTTGCAGGAAAGGAAAGAGTTGGCATTCGTCTTACACAAGGGGAAGAAAGAGAATGAACACTGGACTCTTTTGTACTGGTTGTTTTTTCTCCTTTTAGAATACAAGAACAAGTTTGCTTTACTGAATTTATTCAATTTTTATTCAATTAAACTTTTTGTATGCCTTCAAATTGTTTCCAACTTATGGCGACCCTATCATGGGGTTTCCTTGCAAGATTTCTTCAGAGGTGGTTTGCCACTGCCTTTCCCTGAGGCTGAGCACATGACATTCCCAGGGTTAACCAGTGTGTTTCATGGCCAAGTGAGGAGTCTAGCTCTGGTCTCCAGAGTCATAGTCCAACACAGATCGCTACACCACTCACTAATTCACTAATGAGGACTGATGTAAAACTGAAAAATATTTTGCCCTGATCTTTTTTTCAGAACAAAGCATATGCAACACATGATAGTCAGCTACAAATAAATAACCAATTCCAAAAAATATAAATGTAAAGTACTGATGTAATTATTTCAGTGTTGGTCCAGGACCAGGGTTTAAATGCCCTCTTGACCATGGAAACCCACTGGACTGCACTTAGGCAAGTCACACTCTCACAGACTCAGAGGAAGGCAATGACAAATCCTCTCTTTTGCCAGGAAAGTCCTATGTTAATGTCGCCAGAAGTCAGAGTTGACTAGAGGGCCCATAAAAACAACAAGTACAACAAGCTGGATACAATCCACTAATGCAGAAATGCCTGTTGTATTCACCTTTCACTGTCCTATGGATTCCCTCTCAAGGAAGGTTTTCTTTTTAGTATAGTAGAGATGAGACTGATTTATGAATCAGGAACTTCATTTGAATTTTGCCACTTTTAGGAGGTAATATAAGCCAGGAGTTGGGCACTCACTAGGTAAGGTATGGGAATGGAGTTCATCCAGCTTTCCCAATGATCTCTTGCTCTCCCAACAAACCCTTCACAGGGCTCCAGACAATGTCATCTTCATCATGCCATGCTGTGTTTTCTCTACCACCCTTTCCAATGTTTTTTTTATTTCTATATTTCTATAAAAACCTACATTCCTTTCCAATTACAGATAAAAAGTTGTAAGAGCTCCAAAGTGTCTCTGACAACACTTCTTCTCTGCCATCATTTGTATGTGGTAGAGGTACAGAATGGAAAGAATAGCACCAAAAGATGAATTGCTGTGCAGTCGCTTGTTGTTGTTGTTGTTGTTGTTGTTGTTGTGTGACCTCAAGTTGTTTCCAATTTATGGTGAATCTAAACAAACCTACCATGAGGATTTCTCAGCAGGATTTCTTCAGATGAGGTTTGTCATTGCTTTCCCCTGAGACTGAGAGAATATGACTTGCCTAAGGTCACCCAATGGGTTTTATGACAAAATCTCCAGGATCATGGCCCAACACTGAAACCACTATGCCACACTGGCTCTCCCACAGTGGGCTTTGGCTCTCGCTCTTTTCAGAAACAGACCTGACTCTGCTCACTACTGTTTACAGTCCTTGCCTTGACTGACTTTCCATAGTAGCTCAACAGCTTTTCATATAAGAGGAAAACGCTCTCCATTCTAGATGGTCTTTGTTAAGAATCTTTCTCTCTCAGCTTCAGTCCCCTCACCTGTAAAATGGGGGTTAGTAAGAGAATTACCTTGCTAAGGATTGAAACTAATTAATGTATATTTTATTTATTTACTTAATTTATATCCTGCCTCCCCCCCCCCCCCCCCCCTACAGAACTCAGGTCTGCTCACATTATGCCTTAAGACAAAATACAGTTAAAAGAATAGATTAAACAATAGATTAAAGTTAAAACAATTATACAATCACTTCAAAAACATTAATTTAAAATAGTCATTACATTTTAACAGCCTTTTAAAAAGAAATAATTAAATTAATCATGAAGAACAAATATGACTTAAATTTTTAAAAAAACCCTTCAGTTAAAATGCCTTCTGCAACTGACGGTTAACACGCAAAGGCCTAGGTAAATAGAAAGGTCTTTGCCTACTGGTAGAAAGAGAGCAAAGAGGAACCTTCCCCATAGGAGGGAATTTCACAATCTGGGAGCAGCCACTGAGAAGGCTCTTTTCCATATTCTTACCAAACATGCCTGGGATGGCTGGTGGTAAAAGAAAGCCCTCCCCTGAGGATCTTAAACTCAGGCAGGATCACGCAGCCTTTCAGACAGTTTAAAAGGCATCTGAAGTAAAGTCATATGAATAACCCAAAGTGCAGCATAATTGTTACAATCAGTATTAGTACTGCTGTTTCATACCCCATTCCCCAGCTTTTGTGACCACGCTACTGCTTGCATTGCCTTTTCAATTGGCTAGATCCAAAAATGGAGCAGACCAAGTTGTCAGCTCAACATCTGCCCTTATCTGTGTTTAGACTGAACCTCAGCAGTGTTTTGAGAACTTGCTCAGCACATGTAATACAGTAAGCAATTCTAGCAACAGTCACTAAAACTGGAATGCTAAGTGAAAATTAAACAACTTGGCCTTCCCTTTAAACACATTTTAATATCTCAACATCAAAAAAGTAAAGAAGGGAAGACAGGGCTATTAAACACAAAAAAGGGGGCTGGGTCAAACCCATAAGCTACAAAACAGCCCTTTTGGGGCAAAACTGTGCCATACATAAGAAGCTTTTCTAGAAATTATATATAGTGGAACAAATCAGTCTTTGACCTTGGCAACAGCAGACATTTTAAAAACTTGCATCACATAAACCTCACCCTATGAAAACTCAAGAGAAGATATACATTTGTGAGCACAAAAAACAACAGACATAACAGATTACAGAGAGGGATTAAAGACAGATGAATTTAATTCAAAATTCATACCCATTTTACCACCCATGTGCTCAAAACATGCAGGATCTTCAAGAATACTGTAACAGAAAGAAAAGGCCATATTTTCTTTCTCAACATCAGCCTCAGGGGAGAAAATACTTGTTCACATGTTGATGTGATGCACTTTTTAAAAAATTCTGAATGGTGTTGCCAAGGACAAAAAGTGATCAGTTCCACTATACAGAGCGCCCGCATCATATGCGGAGGCATTATACACTGCTGCTGAAAGCAGCACCGCTTGTTCCAGCGCTGTGCAAGCACGAGTCCCGAGCATACGTGTTTTTTGTTTTACACAGGGGGTTATATTACACAATTAAAGTGCTATGTTTCTATCTTAACTGCCATGGCATCATCCCACATATTCTTGGGCTTTACAGTTTAGTAAGGGATTAGGGCTCAGCTTCAACTCTGAATCCCTTCAACTCCAAATTGGGTGGAACCACGCCACTTAAAGTGGAATCATAAGGTTGTAACTATGGGTTATGAAAGACTCCCAGAACAAAGATTGGCATGTGTGTCCCACGGTAAGAATGTACATCCAATCTTGTCTGATTTTACAGGCTAAACATGACTGAGGTTTGTGAGAACTGAATGTGACATCCACACAGTCATACCAGGGATTTCCAAGTAGTGCTGGAAAAGAAAGTTGTCTGAAATGCTGGAGAGCATTGTTGCTAGGTGGACAAATATTCTGGCTCACAGGTAGTTTCATATACAACAAGTTTAAAAAGAGTCAAAGAGTTTATGCTAGTAAACAAGCAGCACTTTGGTAGGGGGAGATGCAAACCAGTTTGGAGAGCTCTAGAAGTGGGAAATCCCCAGAACTTTAGAGAATGTATGTAAGATTTGACCTATCTTAAAGACAATACAAAGCAACCAAGTGAAGAAAATCCACTAAGTTTATCACGTCTTTTTAATTTAGTTTTAAACTAATCAAGACATTTCTTCCAGGGCTTGGTTTCAAAGTCACCAGGTGAAATTGAGTGGGGCATTTATTTGTCATACTTTGGTGCAGGCATGGGAATCATGCCCTTCAGATGTTGTTGAACTGCAACTACCAGCTTTCCTCCTGGCTAGTTCTGCTAGGCTTGTAGCCCAAAAAGGTCTAGAGAGCTGAATGACCCTATCCTTTTCTAAAGATAATTCCATTCCTTTCCTTCCAAAAGTCTTTAAATCAATCTGCACAATAGCAGTTGACAAAATTATTTGTGAATGACGGGACATATTGAGACCTTACAACTGCCATGTGTAGATCCTTCAGAACATTTTCAAGTATGGGGCATAATAACATTTGAAAGCTGTTCACTCTGTGGGTGAGCCAAGCTATCTCATGCAGTCCTGACAGTCATTATGCCTGGAACAGACAATCCATCCAGTAAGCAATTTTAAGATGTTAGGGATACAATTAGTCCCACTTTGAGACTATAACATTTCAGTCAGCTTTAAATAATAGCAACTCAAAATTTAGGTTTGCATAGTGACCCCAATAAAACCCTTCATCAGACCCACTCAGGAACAATATCATAGTCTTTATTCTTTTTAAAACACTAGTATTTTTCATGTTGTAAGCCCCACTTCCCAGCACTTACCTGCCTGCTTTAACTATAAACACAGGTTTTACTATATGTGCACACATATAGGAAAGGGGAAGCAAGGTAAAGAGTTCTACAAGCTCTGACTAATTAAAACTTTTTAATTTTGAACTTGAAAACAAGGACACAGAAATAATAATCACAGAATAATATATGGCTCCCAAATGCTGCATTTTACATTCAAAACTCCCCTCCCAAACAAAGGAGTTAAATATTTGCTAGTATAAATACTTCAGGACTGAACCATCATAAAATAAAGCACCACAGCAGAACACATAGCTCTTGCTCCTATCCAAGCAAAACTTTTGGAATGAGGCAAACAGCAAATTAAACACTTCAAAGACTTCAGAGTTATCCAAGCTAAACATTGTATAGAAAGGAGTAACCTATAGAATACCTTTTATTAAGAGGTTATGTGACTTCTACAAGCCAGAAATGCATTTTGATTTCCAAATATCCACATGAAATTGTGGACAAAAACAAACCTAACTGGACTTGGAAGGTTGTATACTTTTTCATGAATAAGCTATGCTATGTTATGTCAAATGAAAGACTGTTTATCCTAAAGCTCACACACTTTGATATGTCTTATAAATCAAAATCCACCACATTTGTGAAATCCAAATAAGACAAGTGTTTTAAAAACGCCAAACCACTAACACAGTGATTTACACAATTTCCAACTTCAAAAAACATTTTCTACATCAATTTGTCTCCTGAGAAAACCCTGCCTGCCAGCCAGCCAGCCAAGGAATAGCTTCTGCATTTACATTTGTCTAACACCCCCTCAACCATTACATTTCAGAGCAGTGGTAAACAAATATAAATAATAAAATACCCCTGTGGTATTCAGAGGTTTGTGGATAAATGTTCTCAAGTTCGTTTGTGTACCACCGGATTCATACATATGTATGCATCTTAGTATAAGACCCCATTGGGCTTCATACAGTCAAATGAACTGAAAACAGAACACATCTCAGTACTTCATGTAAAATAGCTTCCCATACATCTGGGATAATTTTCTTCACAACACAGTGTGTGATCCCCTCATATTTTGGGTTTCTGGTTAAAACTGCTGAAAC
The DNA here is from genome assembly GCF_019175285.1 of Sceloporus undulatus. Taxonomy (NCBI): domain Eukaryota; kingdom Metazoa; phylum Chordata; class Lepidosauria; order Squamata; family Phrynosomatidae; genus Sceloporus; species Sceloporus undulatus. The sequence goes on from NC_056526.1 coordinate 108,942,957, forward strand.
TATATTGGACCCTCCATCTCTGTAGGCTGCATTTCAAGTGGTTGGCTATGTTGCCATATACATTTTTACTGGGCCTAAAAACCTATAAACAACATCTTGTGTTCCTGTTACACTTGTACTCCCAGTGAATAAAATTATCCTTAAAGATCCCATGCTCAATTTATTACACTTTGTGGTGCAATAAATACCGATGTAACATTCAAATTCCTTATTAATTTGTTGGGCTGTCTGGGAATATAAATTAATGCAACAGCAGTGTGATGTATAATTTCATGCAGAGGATGACAAATTTAGATTCTGTTCTGGCACTCTTTATAAATGCTCATCCTTAAAACTAATTCTGTTTGTCAAATCTCAAAAAGAACATTTTAGAACTTTAAAAGAAAAGTAATTGTAATGGTTAAGGAAAATCCCCAATGAAAGATGAAAATATAAGGAGATGAAAATGGGGTAATGCAGAAATTTACACAATTGTGCCCAGTCTTCAAGTTGTTCAAAACTACAGTGGGAATGTAGCATTCTGTGAAGACTGTTTGAAGACAGTTTAAAAATGTTTGAAAGGCTGTGCAAGCCATGCCCATTTTGAAGAGACAGAAACACAAAACAGACGAGCAGGTGCCTTGAAATCTCCATCATCAGTCAGCATCTGGGCAGCAGGCTGAACAGCCACATATGTCACATGCTCACAATCTTGCCCACAATGGTAAGGTGCATTGTATTTCTATTTAAATTTTAGCAATTGTTTCTAGCTGGATATGTGGATGGAATTAAAATGGAAAACATTATATGAATCTATGTCCTGTTGTCTTCTTCAGTACTTCACTCTTCTTTCTTAACAACAGTAGCAATTCTGGCATTCTGACTGTGTTGTATAAGTTCTTAACTACAAGCAAAATTGTGTGTGCATGTGATGTGCACATGTACACGTGTGCATGCATGCACTCACACACACACAAATGTGCGCCTTCAAGTCATCTATCAACTTGTATTGAGCCCATTAATTTAATAGGGTTTTTTTAGGTAGGGAATACTCAGAGGTGGTTTTACTATTGTTGTTCTCTGAAATACAGCCTGCAGCACCTCGTATTACTTGGTGATCCCCTCATTCAAGTAATAACCAGGCCTGAGATGTATCCTGACAGAGGGATACAAAGGAACTATGGAGTACTGTCACCCTGAGTAACATCTCCTATCTTCTCAATCGTGTAATCATTTAATAATAATCATAGGACCAATCAAAACAAAACTGAATGAGCCTATTAGATGTTCCAAGAACAATGTCCAATCAATAGTTCTTGTTTTTCAGTGAGCCAAAATATGTCATTCTCAGAGAACTTTTGATGTCAAAACACAGCTAAAGAGTCAAAATCCTTCCAAAATAAAATTATCTGTGCAGTCACTTTTCAGCTGCTTTTGAAAAGCGGCTACTTTCAGTATCTGTAACTTTCTCACAAGAACACAGATCTTCCTGTGGGCTGGGAACAAAAAGGCACTCTTCATCTGAGAGCAACAGAAAAATCATTGTTAGCATTTGACTGACATTGCCTACTAACGTTTGATAAGTTTGCCAGTTGAAATATGCTTCATTATACCCTTTGTATGTTTTACATCTTATGATACTATTAAATCAATGGACATTGAACCATGTCCAATTTAAAGACCACAGGACATGGAAATAAATTTAATTCAATTTTGCTTCTGTCCCTTGAGTGCAAGCAATTTCTTTCTAATCACTTTTGGGAACCTTAAGAAAAATGTTAACAGGCCAAAGTAATTGGCAATCTACTAGTTATCTAACAGCAAAGGAGATGAAAGAAAACAGGAAATTGACAGCTGAAAAGAAGTTGTATAAAACAGTTGCGCAAATACATTTGACTGAAAATGCAGCAATGCTGCAAATTAATGTGTATTGCCAGGAGGCAACAGGTGAATATAATAAGTTGCCAATATTTGACTGATGCTTATCTAGAAGGATAAAGAGTATGCATGAAGCTGAGAAAGAGACATACTTTAAAGATAAGTCATGGAAGTTTTATTTATTGTTGCTTGTTTATTTCTATTTATATCCTGCATTTTCTCCAGTTAGCTCAAAATAGCTAGATGCTAGAGTTCTCTTCCTTTCCACTGTATCATCCTAAGAAAGCAGTGATGTAGGATGAAAGACATACTAACACCTGGGAATTGCAGGTTGCTTGAGATTTTTAAAAAAATAACATTTTAGTGGGTTTTTCATGCTAGGTGGCCGTGTTCTGGAAGAGTTTATTCCTGACATTTTGCCTGCATCTGTGGCTGGCATCTTCAGAGAATGGTGGAATGGAGGTGTGTGGAGTATATACACTGTGTGACCCTTAGTTGGGGAAAAGTGATTTACATGTTAATCTGTGTTAGCCTGTTGGTGAATGGCCAGGCCTCAGGGTAGGAGGAATATAGAATCATAGAATCATAGAGTTGGAAGAGACCACAAGGAGTTGCAAAACAATGGAGAAATCAGTTTGGAAATTTTACCTTTTAATTACAGATGCTAGAGTCAAGTACCTTTTCTGATCTCTGAGACACATGTATGATAGAAAAGCACACATAACACTCTTAGACATGAAAGTTAGAGCAAAAACAATGCCACGACACTCTAAAGGGTGGTGAGAATGAGGTTTTAAAAAAGCCTTTTTGCAGGCAAACAAAAATGTCAGGACTGATTTTAGCACAGAATGAAGTGGCCATTTAAAATCAAAAGGCTTTTCAAAATAAATATTATTTGCATAAAGGGTTACTGGAGTAGACAATTTGAACACTGCCCACACTACCTATCCATGTTGCCCTGTTACGAGCTCCATAAACTATACCTACTTTTTTAAAAGCCAGGTGGACCTATACTAAATGGTTGACAGTTTCTTTTTGACAAGATTACTCATGATCCAGTGGAATTTCACTCAGATTAGGCAAGGATAATACAAACAGATTTGTACTAAACTGATGGAAACAGAAGAAGAAAATTAAACTACCTGCATCTACCAAGTTTGCTTGTTTTTGAATAAATGCCTAGCTAATAAAAATACTAATATTTTAGAGCACTGTTAAGTCTAATTTGTAGGTACATCTGTGTTTCTTTTGAATCTTGGCCAAATTCCTCAGATTATAACTCTTATTGTTTTCTTTCTATTTTGGCAGGGATTTAAGGAAATTTGATCATTTATTCCATGCATCTGAAGTGAGCACAGCAACAGGAACATTGATCAAAATGTTCCCTTATCTCCAAACATTTATTCAAGTTCCAGTTATCTGTTTTATGTGCATCTTGCTCACAGTTATTGCTGTGAAGATGGTGCTGTTGTAGATTAGCTTTCCCTGAGATTTTAAAAGATGGCCTTGGGAGACCACACCAAGGTACAGTTTTAAACATGGAATCAGGACACAAGTTTATTTATCAAAAACAAGAATGAAGCAGAAGCTGTAAAGATAGATCACTGAATACCAAAGTTAGGATTGTCCGTGCTGTCTTATTTCCAATTTATAGATATAGTTATAAAAGGTGGACAGTGAAGAAAGCTGATAGGAAGAAAATCAACTAATTTGAGATGGACTGCCAGAGATGTTCTATGGTCTGCTAAAAGGCTTCCTAGAGCACATCAAGCTTAAATTCTCCCTAGAAGCCAAGGTGTCTAAACTGACTGTGGTACTTTGAACATATGAGAAAACATGACTTACTAGAAAAGTCAATAATGCTTGTAAAGGAAGAAGGCAGTAGGAAAACAGGAAAAATTCATTACATGTAAATAGACTCAATCAAGGGTTTGTAAGACCTGAGCAGGGTTGTAGATGACAGAGTGATTTGGTGGTCTCTCATACATAGGGTTGCCATACATCAAAGTTTAATTGATAGAAGTTACCAACAAGGGGCCTATACATCTATGTTTCAGTAATGTGTAATATATTCAAAACTACATGAAAGATCACTTTGAAGTTTACATATCTCAATCTTTAAGAAACTGTGTATGCATAAGACTGAGCTACATGATCCAACAACAGCACTTGTGCTGCTCCACCACACTTTTCTTCATGTCTCTGGGGCTGTCAGCATGAGTAATAAAACACAGTTTACCCTCTTTTGAAACCTGTTTATTTAAATGATGCACGTGACCAACATGAGAGGAATCCTGGATGTTGTATTCCAGTGCTAAATATCAAAGCAAAATAATGCCTAGTTCAAGCCAGAACATGTGAACTATACACTGGCATGTAGATTGGGTGTTGTGCAGAGACAGGGACAGGGGTCATGAGGCACCAGTGTCATAGCTCCCCCCCTTTTTTTTTTGTTACGAACCCACAAATCAATTGTACATGCAAACTAGTGGTTAGCAGCACTGTCAGCCCATTCAACACTCCATGAAGCGAAATTACAACCGACACGGAGGGGGTCGCCAATAATACAATGGATTGCATCATAATATTAATAAACTGGCCAGTCCAACAGGGGCCAAGGGAGAAGGGGTAATGTACATGGGGGGTCCATAATCGTGCTGTGCCAATGTGTCACTGGGTAGATCAATGCCCCATATAAGTGGCTGATTGCTTTTGCGACCAAGTGGACAGTCACCTGGCTGGTTGCATGGGACATCAAATAGGCTGGCAGGTGGGTGGGATGAGGGAGGTGATTGGTGGTTACAGGTGGTGTGTCCATGTGCATATGTTTGGAGCAAAAGACAAAAATTATAATGGCGCACTGCAGATTGTAACCACAAATGCTCCATTTCAGTGAGCCTTTCTTTTCAGAAGAAAGGGAGAAGTGCAGGATTTTTCATGTTTAGCAAAAGGCATGCTTTGACGAGCGTCTCCCATCAGGAAGAGAACAGAAGTGCTACAATGCCATGTGGAGTGGCATGGAGAATGCCTCTACACTCCCAATGAGTTTTGCCGCCCCCTCCCCCAAGGCTTTTTTCCCCTCAAGATTCTAGTAGTGGACTCTGGACTCCAGCTTGATTATTTTTTTCAAACAAAAGCTGAATCAAATGTTCTCCAGGACAGCTTTTGCCACTTTGAATCCTGTAAATCTTTTCTTGCAATAATGACTTAGAACTCTCTGTAGCCACCATTTCCCTCCTCTGGTACAGTTTTGTACCAGAGGAGGGAAATGGCGGCTACAGAGAGTTCTGATAGTTTAATTTTTTATCATGTGTATTAGAATGTGTACCTCTGGTACAGTTTTGTACCAGAGGTACACATTCTAATACACATTATAAAACATTAAACTATCAGAGTTAGATGCATGCTGACATCTTTAAGAAGGTATGAAGGTATTCTTTCTTTCTTTCTTGGGTGATTGCAGCTAGTCAAAGGTGAGTATAAGGATCAGTTTCTTAGCGTTTTGCTGCTCTTTTCAAATTGCTAATGGAATAGCTCTTCTGACATGCATTTTATCAAAATACAGTCAGTCGTCGATATCTGTGGATTTGCCATCTTCAGATTCAAGCATCCAGAGATGGCAAGCCCATGTTATCCCCAATGACAGCATGTGTATGTGGCTTCATCGCCATTAGGGTCAGCCTCCATTGTGCCATGGTGGTGCATGCACACAGACATGCTACCATTAAGTTCTGTTGTCCCCAATAGTGGTGCATCCACATGCACGCATCACCATGGGAAAAGAGGGGCTGTCCCTAATGGTGACACAGCCATGTACATATGCCACAATTGGAGACAATGCAGACTTGAGCAACTGTGGATTTTTGTATCCACAGAGAGGGGGTCTGGAACATCTCCCCTGCAGAGACCAAGCATTCGCTGTAGTTCCCAACTTCAGGTTACCACTATTCTCAATTCCTTGACAGAGACATTTCAAATTACAAGAACAGTTTACAAAATATTCTGAGAAGTCCAACATCAGTGTGTCTGACCCTAGTGCTTAAGAAGGCATTGTAAAGGAAGAGCAGCTCTTCCATATCAAATGTGAGTGAAAACAGATACATAATAGAAACTTTGCCAAGCAAGTTTCTGAACTGGGTCTTCCATGTTCTACATCCAACACTGGCCAGCAGCTGTCTTGGAACTGTTTTTTTAAAATTATGTTTAGCAATTATCATCTTTATTAGGTGCAGCATATCTGATTTTGAAATGCAGTCTAACCTTTTTACGATTATAGAGGAATGGTCTTGCCCTCTACCATTGAAAACAATGGTAGAGGGCCAAATGGGATTTAGTCTGGTGTTGATGTAATTAGCATTTGTCTCATTTTATGTGTAATTTTCTTCATTCATTTCTCTCTTTTTTTCTGTTGCCATTCTGTTCCCCTTGTCAAATTACCGTCCTTCTCTGCCAAGAATGAGTATTTAAACTGGGGGGAAGAAGTCTACACAATTTGAGAAGCATAGACAAAATGTTAATGTCAACACAGAAAATGGGTCAACAAATGTAGTGTTATTTACTAATGTCTTTTGAGGAATGCATAATACTGTGTGCTTGCCACAGTGTCATTTGGCTTGCTTTCACTTTGGCTTGAATTTCAAGATTCAGTTATTACTGGGGATGGGTGGGAAGAGTGTATTGAGTGGAGGTTTCCTGTGTCCAATAAATGCTATCTTTCAGTTTGGATTAGAGAGAAGTGACATTCCTGGCCATCTAGAGTGAACACGTTTGGGCATTTTGGTGTCATACTATCAACAGTTCATCATTTAGCAGAATTAGACTATCACTCTCAAGACATACTCTTTGTTCCAGTTCAGATCTGTTTGATAAAGGCTCACTGTTGTTCCGATCAATGTCTCATAAAACACAGAAAGGTTAATGGTTATTGCTTAATGTTACAAAGCCCTATTCATCATGTCCAAATTATTGACTCAGGAACTGTTTAAACTTTGTTTGAGGAGAAAGCACAGAGAAATCCAAACACATGGATTCTAAAACTGGAGAAAGGATTTGCCAGACAACTCTCACATTAAATAATGGCTGTTTCTATATGAATCTCTCTACTTCCATGGATGCTCACCTAAAAAGACACACTAACATTCAGCAAACAGGAAGAAAGGGTAGATGCTTTAACCATGAAATTTCACAGATGGAGTAAATAATAATAATAATAATAATTATTATTATTATCCTGTGTTTACACAGCACTGTACATACAATCTTTTTAATTAGATGGTTCCCTGCCCTCAGGCTTACAATCTAAAAAGACACGATACAAAAGAGAAGGGAATGGTGGTGGGGAAGGGGATCAGGTAGAGCAGTTCTCCTCTACCTCTGAGGCCTGAATCAAGGGAGATGGACTGGAGGGAGGGCTTAGCTTCTCAATGGATAGTTAAAACGAGACATCCTAGGGCAGAGAGGGGCTCACCCATGGGAATGCTTCACTAAACAATATAGTCTTTAACTCAGTTTTGAAACTGGGTAGAGAAGTGATGAGATGCGCATGTAGTGGAAGAAGGTTCCAGGAGTAAGGGGCAGCAAGTGAGAAGGGATGAATCCGGGAGGGGACAGTGGCAATCCTATGCTGGGACAGGAGACCTTGACTATCAGAGCGGAGGGTATGAGTAGGAATGTAAGGAGAAAGAAGGTCAGATAAGTAGGGAAGGGCCAGTCCATGGAGGGCTTTGAAAATCAACAACAAAACCTTATACAGGATGTGGAAGGGGAGCCAATGAAGAGAGGAGAAACATGGTCAAAGTGGTGAGCAGATGTGATAATACGGGCAGCTGAATGCTGGACAGAGATTAAAGGATGGAGGTGAGAGAGAGAAAGCCCTGTCAGAAGAAGGTTACAATAATCTAGTCGCGATACCACTAGGGCATGGACCAGAGTCTTGGCAGTAGAGGCTGAGAGGAATGGATGGATCTTGGCAATGTTGTGGAGAAAGAATCTACAGTCCTTGGTGGTGGCCTGGATCTGGGAAATAAATGACAGAGAATAGTAAAAAATGAAGCCAATACTGCAGGCTTGATGAATCGGTTGAATAGAAGTGTTGTCGACAGAAACAGAAAAGGAATATTGAACGGTGGGTTTAGGTGGAAAGACAAGAAGCTCAGTCTTAGACATGTTGAGCTTCAAGCGCTGAAGCCGCATCCACTGAGAGATGGCAGTCAGACAAGAAGAAACATGCTGTTCAATACCTGTCGAAAGTTATGGGGTGGAGAGATACAGCTGAGTGTCATCGGCGTATAGATGATAGGAGAAACCAAAAGAACTGATGAGTTTACCTAGGGACAGTGTGTATAGAGAGAACAAAAGGGGACCCAAGGGAACTTCAACAAATAAGGGAACAGAGAATGAAGTCTGACCACCCGTGACCACTGCAAAAGATCTATCTGACAAGTAAGATTTAAACCAGTCGAGAGCAGAGTCGGAGAACCCAAGGTAAGAAAGTGAATCAACCAGGAGACAGTGATCCACAGTGTCGAAGACAAATCTAGAAGAATGAGAATAGAGTAAAGGCCATTTGCCTTGGCCTGCAAGAGATCATTTGAGATCTTGGTGAAGGCTGTCTCTGTAGAGTGCCGTGGGTGGAAGCCAGACAGGAAAGGGTCCAGGATGGAGTTGGCTTCAAAAAAATCAGTACAGCGAGAATAAACGACCCGTTTCAGGACCTTAGAAAGAAAAGGAAGAAGAGAAATCGGATGATAGCTAGACTAAGAAGAGGGGTTGAGAGAGGGTTTCTTCAGAATTGGGGAAATGAGAGCATGTTTGAACTCTGAGGGGAAGGAACTCACAGAGAGAGAGAGATTAAAGGTATAGAGGAGCGAGAGCAGAAGAGAAGAGGCTATGGAAATTAGGAGACGGGAGGGAATAGGATCAAGAAAACAGGTTGTAGGTTTGGAAGAGTTTAGCAGTGTAGAGAGTTCATCCAGAGAAACAGGGGGAAACGCAGCAAGTTTATTAGTAGAAGGTGCCAGGAAGTTAATGGTAGGGGGCAAGTTGGGAGGAACTATTGCAGATCGGATAGTAGTGACTAAATGAATATTTCAGTACCAGAAATACTCTGGTCCTTCCCTGCTACATTAACATTGCTTCTGCCTCCCAAGACCTCACTCTAGTATCCAAGAAAAATGGAAATCAATTTGTCTGTCT